>NC_091391.1:7681164-7781164 GCF_038502225.1 Cherax quadricarinatus
TTTTGTTCCTACATAGTCCATCATTTCTTGTACTGGTTTTCCTGTCAGTTCCCTCTCCCACTGAATGTCTTGAAGGAAGTTCCTCATGCCTGAGTAGTTCCCCCTTTTGTAGTTTGGTTTTTCCCAGCCTATTCCTGCTACTCTCTCCACTTGGAGCTCAACTATGTAGTCGAAGCACAGAACCACATGATCACTAGCTCCCAGGGGCCTTTCATACATGATATCCTCGATGTCAGAACTACTCAAGGTGAATACAAGGTCCAGTCTTGTTGGTTCATCCTCTCCTCTCTCTCTGGTAGTGTCTCTAACATGTTGATGCATGAGGTTCTCCAGTACCACATCCATCATCTTGGCTCTCCATGTTTCGGGACCCCCATGGGGCTCCAGGTTTTCCCAGTCAATCTCATTGTGATTGAAATCACCCATAACTAGTAACTTTGCTCCCCCCATGTGTGCTCTCCTGGCCACCTCGGCTAGTGTGTCGATCATTGCTCTGTTACTCTCATCGTATTCTTCTCTTGGCCTCCTGCAGTTCTGTGGTGGGTTGTACATTACTGCAATTATCACCTTATGTCCCTCAGACTGGATTGTTCCTAAGTAGTCCCTATCGCCCGTGCCATCCATTCCTTCCGTTTTCTCAAAACCCCACTGGTTTTTAATGAGCAGTGCAACTCCTCCTCCCCCTCTCCTCCCTCTGTCTTTCCTGAGGATTTGATATCTGGATGGAAAGATTGAATCTGTTATTATTCTGGTGAGTTTTGTTTCTGTGAGTGCTATTATGTCTGGGGATGTCACTTTGATTCTTTCGTGCCACTCCTCATACTTGTTTGTTATTCCATCTGCATTTGTATACCACACCTTCAACTTCTTTTCTAAGACTGTGGTCTGGGAGGTATATTGGGGTTGGGGAAGTGGGAGACCTGGTAAGGAACTATGGGTTGTTGCTGTGGGGGTGGAGTTTGTAATGTAGTGGGTGGGGGCATTGGATGTGGCATGGGTGTTTTGATTTAGAGTGTTTGGTTGCACTGGGGTTGACCTGGTTGGGAGGCTTCTATAGGAAGTTGTGAGTGTGTGTGTGTGTGTGTGTTGATGGTGTGTGTGTGTGTGTGTGTGTGTGTGTTGATGGTGTGTGTTGATGGTGTGTGTGTGTGTGTGTGTGTGTGTGTGTGTTGATGGTGTGTGTGTGTTGATGGTGTGTGTGTGTTGCTGGTGTGTGTGTGTGTGTGTGTGTGTGTGTGTGTGTGTGTGTGTGTGTTTTGATGGTGTGTGTGTAAATGGTGCGTCCTAAGAGTGCGCTGAGGGATAAGGGAGAGTCGATACGACGGTGTAAGGCTGAGGGCTGCTGAGAAAGGGGACTTAAAAGGCTAAGGGATAGTGTAAGGGGGATAGTGTAAGAGGGCTATGGTAACGGCAGCCAGGGTAACAGCAGCCAGGGTAACAGCAGCCAGGGTAACAGCAGCCAGGGTAACAGCAGCCAGGGTAACAGCAGCCAGGGTAACAGCCAGGATAATGATTTCAAACACTAAGAACAAGGGCTAGGATGAATTCAGAGTTTAAAAACGAGTGCTAGGGGGAGTTCTAAGGGCGAGTACACCCACCTATAGGATTAAAAACTCCACCACTAGCGAGTTTCTCCCCAAATGTCAACAAGTGGGAGACCAGACATCTCCGTCAGCCTCGGAATCGAAATATTGGCTCATGCTCTCTTCTCTCCGAGTTAAGGGGGGGAGCGGCGCCCCTTCGGCCATTTCTGCGCCCCCTTCTGGGCACACCGCCAAGGGGGAAGAAGGTGGGAATATCAGGAGGGAATTCTTCTTAAGAGTAGCTAATAGGGGGAATCCATGGGACGGATAGACAGCATATCACTCTGAAGTCCACACAAGGCTGTTTCAGATAGATAGATAGATAGATATAGATACAAAAATATAGATTGATAGATACAGACAGAGAGAGAGAGAGAGAGAGAGAGAGAGAGAGAGAGAGAGAGAGAGAGAGAGAGAGAGAATGATTGCCACTACCTCACTTACTGGTAAAGGAATCTCAAAGGTTAAGTGACGCTGGAACCTCTATAACGAAGGGGTCGACACCTGCCTGCTGCTGCTGCTGCCACGCTTGAACACCTGTGGAGAAGGCAGGTGTTTTACAGCAAGTGTGCTTGACCTAAGACGTCTTTATGTACTCCAAGGAGACAGCAGGAATTAGAAGCACAGTTCTAGACAGGTGTTGGAAGCACTCACGACACAGCAGGTGTTGGAAATACAATACAGGTGTTAGAGGTACACATACCAGACAGAGCAGGTGTTACAAACAATACCAGACACATCAGGTGTTACAAACAATACCAGACACAGCAGGTGTTACAAACAATACCAGACACAACAGGTGTTACAAACAATACCAGACACAGCAGGTGTTACAAACAATACCAGACACAACAGGTGTTACAAACAATACCAGACAACAGGTGTTACAAACACAAAGACAGAATCGACTGCAGGTGTTGACTTGTATTTAAAAATTGAACTGAGGCAGGATAACAGAAAGGATAACAGCAGTCAGGATAACAGCCAGGATAGCAGTCAGGATAACAGCCAGGATAGCAGTCAGGATAACAGCCAGGATAGCAGTCAGGATAACAGCCAGGATAGCAGTCAGGATAACAGCCAGGATAGCAGTCAGGATAACAGCCAGGATAGCAGTCAGGATAACAGCCAGGATAGCAGTCAGGATAACAGCCAGGATAACAGCAGCCAGGATAACAGTCAGGATAACAGCAACCAGGATAACAGCCAGGATAAAAACAGCCAGGATAACAGCCAGGATAACAGAAGTCAGGATAACAGCCAGGATAACAGAAGCAAGGATAACAGCCAGGATAACAGCAGCCAGGATAACAGAAGCCAGGATAACAGAAGCCAGTATAACAGAAGCCAGGATAACAGCAGCCAGGATAACAGCCAGGATAACAACAGCCAGGATAACAGCAGCCAGGATACCAGCAGCCAGGGTAACAGCAGCCAGGGTAACAACCATCCAGGATACCAGCAGCCAGGGTAACAGCAGCCAGGGTAACAGCAGCCAGGATAACAACAGCGAGGATAACAGCAGCCAGGATAACAGCAGCCTGGATACCAGCAGCCAGGGTAACAGCAGCCAGGGTAACAACCATCCAGGATACCAGCAGCCAGGGTAACAGCAGCCAGGGTAACAGCAGCCAGGGTAACAGCAGCCAGGGTAACAGCAGCCAGGATAACAACAGCCAGGATAACAACAGCCAGGATAACAACAGCCAGGGTAACAGCAGCCAGGGTAACAACCATCCAGGACACCAGCAGCCAGAATAACAGCAGCCAGGGTAACAGCAGCCTGGATAACAACCATCCTGGGTAACAACCATCCAGGATAACAGCAGCCAGAGATACAGCAGCCAGGATAACACCAGCCAGGGTAACAGCAGCCAGAGTAACAGCAGCCAGGATAACCATCCAGGATAACAGCAGCCAGGATAACAACCATCCATAACAGTAGCCAGAATAACAGCAGCCAGAGTAACAACAGCCAGGATAACAGCAGCCAGGGTAACAGCCAGGATAACAACCATCCAGGATAACAACCATCCAGGATAACAGCAGCCAGGATAACAGCAGCCAGGATAACAGCAGCCAGGGAGGCAGCAGCCAGGATAACAACAGCCAGGGTAACAGCAGAAAGGATAACAGCAGCCAGGGTAACAGCAGCCAGGGTAACAACCATCCAGGATAACAGCAGCCAGGGAGACAGCAGCCAGGATAACAGCAGTCAGGGTAAGAGCACGCAGGATAACAACAGCCAGGGATACAGCAGCCAGGGTAACAGAACCCAGGATAACAGCAGCCAGGGTAACAGCAGCCAGCATAACAACCATCCAGGATAACAGCAGCCAGGATAACAACCATCCATAACAGTAGCCAGAATAACAGCAGCCAGGATAACAGCAGCCAGGATAACAGCAGCCAGGGTAACAGCAGCCAGGGTAACAACCATCCAGGAGAACAGCAGCCAGGGAGACAGCAGCCAGGATAACAGCAGTCAGGGTAAGAGCACCCAGGATAACAGCAGCCAGGATAGCAGCAGCCATGGTAGCAGCAGCCAGGATAACAACAGCCAGGGATACAGCAGCCAGGGTAACAGCACCCAGCGTAACAGCAGCCAGGATAACAACCATCCAGGATAACAGCAGAAAGGGTAACAGCAGCCAGGATAACAGCAGCCAGGATAACAGCAGCCAGGGTAACAGCAGCCAGGGTAATAGCAGCCAGGGTAATAGCAGCCAGGGTAACAGCAGCCAGGGTAACAGCAGCCAGGATAACCATCCAGGATAACAGCAGCCAGGATAACAGCAGCCAGGGTAACAGCAGCCAGGATAACAGCAGCCAGGGTAACAGCAGCCAGGATAACAGCAGCCAGGGTAACAGCAGCCAGAGTAACAGCAGCCAGGATAACAGCAGCCAGGATAACAGCAGCCAGGATAACAACCATCCATAACAGCAGCCAGAATAACAGCAGCCAGGGTAACAGCCAGGATAACAACCATCCAGGATACCAGCAGCAAGGATAACAGCAGCCAGGATACCAGCAGCCAGGATAACAGCAGCCAGGATAACAGCAGCCAGGGTAACAGCCAGGAAAACAACCATCCAGGATAACAGCAGCCAGGGTAACAGCAGCCAGGATAACAGCAGCCAGGATAACAGCAGCCAGGATAACAGCAGCCAGGATAACAGCAGCCAGGGTAACAGCAGCCAGAATAACAGCAGCCAGGGTAACAGCAGCCAGGGTAACAACCATCCAGGATAAAAGCAGCCAGGGAGACAGCAGCCAGGATAACAGCAGTCAGGGTAAGAGCACCCAGGATAACAGCAGCCAGGATAACAGCAGCCAGGATAACGGCAGCCAGGGATACAGCAGCCAGGGTAACAGTACCCAGGGTAACAGTACCCAGGATAACAGCAGCCAGGGTAACCGCAGCCATGGCAGCAGCAGTCAGGGTAGCAGCAGCCAGGATTGCAGCAGCCAGGGTAACAGCAGCCAGAGTAACAGCAGCCAGGGTAACAGCAGCCAGGATAACAGCAGCCAGGGAAACAGCAGCCAGGATAACAGCAGCCAGGGTAACAGCAGCCAGGATAACAGCAGCCAGGGTAACAGCACCCAGGATAACAGCAGCCAGGGTAACAGCAGCCAGGGTAACAGCAGCCAGGGCAATAGCAGCCAGGATAACAGCAGCAAGGATAACAGCAGCCAGGATAACAGCAGCTAGGATAACAGCAGTCAGGGTAGCAGCAGCTAGGGTAACAGCAACCAGGATAACAGCAGCTAGGGTAACAGCAGCCAGGGTAACAGCAGCCAGGACAACAGGAGCCAGGGTAACAGCAGCCAGGATAACAGCAGCCAGGATAACAGCAGCCAGGGTAGCAGCAGTCAGGGTAACAGTAGCTAGGGTAACAGCAGCCAGGGTATCAGCAGCCAGGATAACAACAGCCAGGGTAACAGCAGCCAGGGTAACAGCAGCCAGGGTAACAGCAGCCAGGGTAACAGCAGTCAGGGTAGCAGCAGTCAGGGTAACAGCAGCTAGGGTAACAGCAGCCGAGATAACAGCAGCCAGGGTAACAGCAGCCAGAATAACAGCATCCAGAATAACAGCATCCAGAGTAACAGCAGCCAGGATAACAGCAGCCAGGATAACAGCAGCCAGGGTAACAGCAGCCAGGGTAACAGCAGTCAGGATAACAGCAGCCAGGGTAACAGCAGCCAGGGTAACAGCAGCCAGGATAACAGCAGCCAGAATAACAGCATCCAGAGTAACAACAGCCAGGATAAGAGCAGCCAGGGTATCAGGAGCCAGGATAAGAGTAGCCAAGGTAACAGCAGCCAGGATAACAGCAGCCAGGATAACAGCAGCCAGGGTAACAGCAGCCAGGATAACAGCAGCTAGGGTAACAGCAGCCAGGGTAACAGCAGCCAGGGTAACAGCAGCCAGGATAACAGCAGCCAGGGTAACAGCAGCCAGGATAACAGCAGCAAGGGTAACAGCAACCAGGATAACAGCAGCCAGGGTAACAGCAGCCAGGATAAGAGCATCCAAGGTAACAGCAGCCAGGGTAACAGCAGCCAGGATAACAGCAGCCAGGATAACAGCAGCCAGGATAACAGCAGCCAGGATAACAGCAGCCAGGATAACAGCAGCCAGGATAACAGCAGCCAGGATAACAGCAGCCAGGGTAACAGCAGCCAGGATAACAGCAGCCAGGATAACAGGTGAGGGAGCTGGGATTGCGTGCGTGTGAGGTAGGGGTAGGGGAGATAGAAGTGGGGATATTGGGGGTGGGGGAGGTAAGGGGTGGGGGAGGTAGGGGGTGGGGGAGGTAGGGGGTGGGGGAGGTAAGGGGTGGGGGAGGTAGGGGGTGGGGGAGGTAGGGGGTGGGGGAGGTAAGGGGTGGGGGAGGTAGGGGGTGGGGGAGGTAGGGGGTGGGGGAGGTAAGGGGTGGGGGAGGTAAGGGGTGGGGGAGGTAGGGGGTGGGGGAGGTAAGGGGAGGTGAGGACTTGAACGTAAATGAACTCAAATGCCTGATAAACACGAGTATTTACAGCAGGTACTGGAGTGTGACACATTCCAGCAGGTACTGGAGTGTTACACATTCCAGCAGGTACTGGAGTGTGACACATTCCAGCAGGTACTGGAGTGTTATACATTCCAGCAGGTACTGGAGTGTGACACATTCCAGCAGGTACTGGAGTGTGACACATTCCAGCAGGTACTGGAGTGTGACACATTCCAGCAGGTACTGGAGTGTGACACATTCCAGCAGGTACTGGAGTGTGACACATTCCAGCAGGTACTGGAGTGTGACACATTCCAGCAGGTACTGGAGTGTGACACATTCCAGCAGGTACTGGAGTGTGACACATTCCAGCAGGTACTGGAGTGTGACACATTCCAGCAGGTACTGGAGTGTGACACATTCCAGCAGGTACTGGAGTGTGACACATTCCAGCAGGTACTGGAGTGTGACACATTCCAGCAGGTACTGGAGTGTGACACATTCCAGCAGGTACTGGAGTGTTATACATTCCAGCAGGTACTGGAGTGTTATACATTCCAGCAGGTACTGGAGTGTTACACATTCCAGCAGGTACTGGAGTGTTACACATTCCAGCAGGTACTGGAGTGTGACACATTCCAGCAGGTACTGGAGTGTGACACATTCCAGCAGGTACTGGAGTGTGACACATTCCAGCAGGTACTGGAGTGTTATACATTCCAGCAGGTACTGGAGTGTTACACATTCCAGCAGGTACTGGAGTGTTACACATTCCAGCAGGTACTGGAGTGTTACACATTCCAGCAGGTACTGGAGTGTGACACATTCCAGCAAGTACTGGAGTGTTCCAGCAGATACTGGAGTGTTACACATTCCAGCAGGTACTGGAGTGTTACACATTCCAGCAGGTACTGGAGTGTGACACATTCCAGCAGGTACTGGAGTGTTACACATTCCAGCAGGTACTGGAGTGTTACACATTCCAGCAGGTACTGGAGTGTGACACATTCCAGCAGGTACTGGAGTGTTATACTTTCCAGCAGGTACTGGAGTGTGACACATTCCAGCAGGTACTGGAGTGTTATACATTCCAGCAGGTACTGGAGTGTTACACATTCCAGCAGGTACTGGAGTGTTATACATTCCAGCAGGTACTGGAGTGTTACACATTCCAGCAGGTACTGGAGTGTTATACATTCCAGCAGGTACTGGAGTGTTACACATTCCAGCAGTTACTGGAGTGTTATACATTCCAGCAGGTACTGGAGTGTTACACATTCCAGCAGGTACTGGAGTGTTATACATTCCAGCAGGTACTGGAGTGTTATACATTCCAGCAGGTACTGGAGTGTTACACATTCCAGCAGGTACTGGAGTGTTACACATTCCAGCAGGTACTGGAGTGTTATACATTCCAGCAGGTACTGGAGTGTTACACATTCCAGCAGGTACTGGAGTGTTACACATTCCAGCAGGTACTGGAGTGTTATACGTTCCAGCAGGTACTGGAGTGTTACACATTCCAGCAGGTACTGGAGTGTTATACATTCCAGCAGGTACTGGAGTGTTACACATTCCAGCAGGTACTGGAATGTTATACATTCCAGCAGGTACTGGAGTGTGACAGTATAACATTCCAGCAGGTACTGGAGTGTGACAGTATAACATTCCAGCAGGTACTGGAGTGTTATACATTCCAGCAGGTACTGGAGTGTGACAGTATAACATTCCAGCAGGTACTGGAGTGTGACAGTATAACATTCCAGCAGGTACTGGAGTGTGACAGTATAACATTCCAGCAGGTACTGGAGTGTTATACATTCCAGCAGGTACTGGAGTGTTATACATTCCAGCAGGTACTTGAGTGTTATACATTCCAGCAGGAACTGGAGTGTTACACATTCCAGCAGGTACTGGAGTGTTATACATTCCAGCAGGTACTGGAGTGTGACAGTATAACATTCCAGCAGGTACTGGAGTGTGACAGTATAACATTCCAGTAGGTACTGGAGTCTGACAGTATAACATTCCAGCAGGTACTGGAGTGTGACACAGTATAATATTCCAGCAGGTACTGGAGTGTGATAGTATAACATTCCAGCAGGTACTGGAGTCTGACAGTATAACATTCCAGCAGGTACTGGAGTGTGACACAGTATAATATTCCAGCAGGTACTGGAGTCTGACAGTATAACATTCCAGCAGGTACTGGAGTGTGATAGTATAACATTCCAGCAGGTACTGGAGTGTGATAGTATAACATTCCAGCAGGTACTGGAGTGTGACACAGTATAATATTCCAGCAGGTACTGGAGTGTGATAGTATAACATTCCAGCAGACACTTGAGAATCTTACAAAGAATATAACATTCAATGCTTCTAAGAAGTAAGATCACTAGTCACTTGGATTCACAACAGTGTGATAGTATAACTGCAGGTACAGCTGCAGGTACTGGAGTGACAGCTACTGCATTCTCTCACAAATGCTACTGGGACCACTACCACATGGTCTTGGATGGTCGCTGCTGCCTCTCACAACTACTGGACCACTACCACATGGTCTTGGATGGTCGCTGCTGCCTCTCACAACTACTGGACCACTACCACATGGTCTTGGATGGTCACTGCTGCCTCTCAACTACTGGACCACTACCACATGGTCTTGGATGGTCACTGCTGCCTCTCACAACTACTGGACCACTACCACAGTCTTGGATGGTCACTGCTGCCTCTTACAACTACTGGACCACTACCACATGGTCTTGGATGGTCGCTGCTACCTCTCACAACTACTGGACCACTACCACAGTCTTGGATGGTCACTGCTGCCTCTCACAACTACTGGACCACTACCACATGGTCTTGGATGGTCGCTGCTGCCTCTCACAACTACTGGACCACTACCACAGTCTTGGATGGTCACTGCTGCCTCTCACAACTACTGGACCACTACCACATGGTATTGGATGGTCACTGCTGCCTCTCACAACTACTGGACCACTACCACATGGTATTGGATGGTCACTGCTGCCTCTCACAACTACTGGACCACTACCACATGGTCTTGGATGGTCACTGCTGCCTCTCACAACTACTGGACCACTACCACATGGTCTTGGATGGTCGCTGCTGCCTCTCACAACTACTGGACCACTACCACATGGTCTTGGTCGCTGCTGCCTCTCACAACTCCTGGACCACTACCACATGGTCTTGGATGGTCGCTGCTGCCTCTCACAACTACTGGACCACTACCACATGGTCTTGGTCGCTGCTGCCTCTCACAACTACTGGACCACTACCACATGGTCTTGGACCGGGCCGGTGGGCCGCTGACCTCCGGAAAAACTCCGGACTACAATATCGTTCACACACAGGCACTTATTTTCCCTAATAGGTGGGCACTGCTGCATAAATTAAAGGTAATAGTTGGGCAGGGGGGTATAAGAAAACATGCCCACATAAATTCGCCTCGTCAGGGAATCGAGCCCTGGATCATACTATTGTCAACTCCGTGGCATCCATTTGTTTAAAAGGCTGAGGATAGGTTAAGGTGAAGTGTGTGAATTTGAGGTGCAGCTAGTTCACATATCTTTAAATTCATGGGGAATCTAACCCTATGAAGTAGATTCGAGGCAATTCAATCCTATTTCAATGACTTGGGCTCTCTCACTTAGATTACTGTCCAGTGTTGACGACCTTGTTCATGGCAGTAGAGATATCAGAATTGGAACAGTATTGTTCAGTGTTGACGACCTCGTTCATGACAGGAGAGATATCAGAAATGGAGCAGTATTGTTCAGTGTTGACGACCTCGTTCATGGCAGGAGAGATATCAGAACTGGAACAGTATTGTTCAGTGTTGACGACCTCGTTCATGGCAGGAGAGATATCAGAACTGGAACAGTATTGTGCAGTGTTGACGACCTCGTTCATGGCAGGAGAGATATCAGAACTGGAACAGTATTGTTCAGTGTTGACGACCTCGTTCAAGGCAGGAGAGATATCAGAACTGGAACAGTATTGTTCAGTGTTGACGACCTCGTTCAACCAAGAAACACCAGACAAACCTGTTCATGGCAGATCAGAGATTTTGATTTTGCCACCGAAGTGGCTAGTTCATAGTGTACCTCATATCCATCCTGTGGATGGTAGTGGCTAGTTTATTGTGTACCTCATATCCATCCTGTGGATGGTAGTGGCTAGTTCATAGTGTACCTCATATCCATCCTGTGGATGGTAGTGGCTAGTTCATAGTGTACCTCATATCCATCCTGTGGATGGTAGTGGCTAGTTCATAGTGTACCTCATATCCATCCTGTGGATGGTAGTGGCTAGTTCATAGTGTACCTCATATCCATTCTGTGGATGGTAGTGGCTAGTTTATTGTGTACCTCATATCCATCCTGTGGATGGTAGTGGCTAGTTTATTGTGTACCTCATATCTATCCTGTGGATGGTAGTGGTTAGTTTGTGTACCTCATATCCATCCTGTGGATGGTAGTGGCTAGTTCATAGTGTACCTCATATCCATTCTGTGGATGGTAGTGGCTAGTTTATTGTGTACCTCATATCCATCCTGTGGATGGTAGTGGCAAGTTCATAGTGTACCTCATATCCATCCTGTGGATGGTAGTGGCAAGTTCATAGTGTACCTCATATCCATCCTGTGGATGGTAGTGGCTAGTTCATAGTGTACCTCATATCCATTCTGTGGATGGTAGTGGCTAGTTCATAGTGTACCTCATATCCATCCTGTGGATTTTAGTGGCAAGTTCATAGTGTACCTCATATCCATTCTGTGGATGGTAGTGGCTAGTTCATAGTGTACCTCATATCCATTCTGTGGATGGTAGTGGCTAGTTCATAGTGTACCTCATATCCATTCTGTGGATGGTAGTGGCTAGTTTATTGTGTACCTCATATCCATCCTGTGGATGGTAGTGGCTAGTTTATTGTGTACCTCATATCTATCCTGTGGATGGTAGTGGTTAGTTTGTGTACCTCATATCCATCCTGTGGATGGTAGTGGCTAGTTTATTGTGTACCTCATATCCATCCTGTGGATGGTAGTGGCTAGTTTATTGTGTACCTCATATTCATCCTGTGGATGGTAGTGGCTAGTTCATAGTGTACCTCATATCCATCCTGTGGATGGTAGTGGCTAGTTTATTGTGTACCTCATATCCATCCTGTGGATGGTAGTGGCTAGTTTATTGTGTGCTTCATATCCATCTTGTGGATGGTAGTGGCTAGTTTATTGTGTACCTCATATCCATCCTGTGGATGGCAGTGGCTAGTTTATTGTGTACCTCCTATCCATCCTGTGGATGGTAGTGGCTAGTTTATTGTGTACCTCCTATCCATCCTGTGGATGGTAGTGGCTAGTTTATTGTGTACCTCATATCCATCTTGTGGATGGTAGTGGCTAGTTTATTGTGTATCTCATATCCATCCTGTGGATGGTGGTGGCTAGTTTATTGTGTACCTCATATCCATCCTGTGGATGGTAGTGGCTAGTTTACTGTGTACCTCATATCCATTATGTGGATGGTAGTGGCTAGTATATTGTGTACCTCATATCCATCCTATGGATGGTAGTGGCTCGTTTATTGTGCTCATATCCATCCTGTGGATGGTAGTGGCTAGTTTTTTGTGTACCTCGCATCCATCCTGTGGATGGTAGTGGCTAGTTTATTGTGTACCTCATATCCATCCTGTGGATGGTAGTGGCTAGTTTATTGTGCACCTCTTATCCATCCTGTGGATGGTAGTGGCTAGTTTATTGTGTACCTCATATCCATCCTGTGGATGGTAGTGGCTAGTTTATTGTGTACCTCATATCCATCCTGTGGATGGTAGTAGCTAGTTTATTGTGTACCTCATATCCATCCTGTGGATGGTAATGGCTAGTTTATTGTGTACCTCATATCCATCCTATGGATGGTAGTGGCTAGTTTATTGTGTACCTCATATCCACCCTGTGGATGGTTTATTGTGTACCTCATACCCGGGTATCCTGTGGATGGTAGCACAAGAACATATGTATACACAATAGGCGTAGGCACTAGGTCCCAAATGGGTGGAGTACATCTGGATTTATATCTATAGTTCACTTATTTGTTACAAGCAAATTTAGGAAATTTGCTTAGTGTATCGGGTATCTTATTTTCATTATTAAGATATCTTGGCATGTCACATAGGTTATTATACTGTCTGTCTCTGTATTCCTCAATAAGTGGACAATTAAGCACATAGTGTTCAAGACAGTGACCATATGACTGACCACATAATTTGCATTTGGTTTGATCATCATCTGTGTGTCTCCCGAACTGCCAGAAGTACTTGTAACCAAGCCTAAGCCAGGCTACTACAACATCACACTGTCAGAAGTACTTGTAACCAAGCCTAAGCCAGGCTACTACAACATCACACTGTCAGAAGTACTTGTAACCAAGCCTAAGCCTGGCTACTACAACATCACACTGTCAGAAGTACTTGTAACCAAGCCTAAGCCAGGCTACTACAACATCACACTGTCAGAAGTACTTGTAACCAAGCCTAAGCCAGGCTACTACAACATCACACTGTCAGAAGTACTTGTAACCAAGCCTAAGCCTGGCTACTACAACATCACACTGTCAGAAGTACTTGTAACCAAGCCTAAGCCAGGCTACTACAACATCACACTGTCAGAAGTACTTGTAACCAAGCCTAAGCCAGGCCACTACAACATCACACTGTCAGAAGTACTTGTAACCAAGCCTAAGCCTGGCCACTACAACATCACACTGTCAGAAGTACTTGTAACCAAGCCTAAGCCAGGCTACTACAACATCACACTGTCAGAAGTACTTGTAACCAAGCCTAAGCCAGGCCACTACAACATCACACTGTCAGAAGTACTTGTAACCAAGCCTAAGCCAGGCTTCTACAACATCACACTGTCAGAAGTACTTGTAACCAAGCCTAACCCAGGCTACTACAACATCACACTGTCAGAAGTACTTGTAACCAAGCCTAAGCCAGGCTACTACAACATCACACAGTCAGAAGTACTTGTAACCAAGCCTAAGCCAGGCTACTACAACATCACACAGTCAGAAGTACTTGTAACCAAGCCTAAGCCAGGCTACTACAACATCACACTGTCAGAAGTACTTGTAACCAAGCCTAAGCCAGGCCACTACAACATCACACTGTCAGAAGTACTTGCAACCAAGCCTAAGCCAGGCCACTACAACATCACACTATCAGAAGTACTTGTAACCAAGCCTAAACCAGGCTACTACAACATCACACAGTCAGAAGTACTTGTAACCAAGCCTAAGCCAGGCTACTACAACATCACACAGTCAGAAGTACTTGTAACCAAGCCTAAGCCAGGCTACTACAACATCACACTGTCAGAAGTACTTGTAACCAAGCCTAAGCCAGGCCACTACAACATCACACTGTCAGAAGTACTTGTAACCAAGCCTAAGCCAGGCTACTACAACATCACACTGTCAGAAGTACTTGTAACCAAGCCTAAGCCAGGCCACTACAACATCACACTGTCAGAAGTACTTGTAACCAAGCCTAAACCAGGCTTCTACAACATCTCAGTCAGAAGCACCTGTAACCAAGCACAAGACTGACTACTACAACATCGTACTGTCAAAAGGACTTGAAACCAAGCCTAAGCCAGGCTACTACAACATCACACTGTGAGAAGCACTTGTAACCAAGCCTAAACCTGGCTACGACAACATCAGTCTGCGTTCACACTGCAAGTTGCTCCATAAACATACATATCTATGTTCATGTTATCATAATTCATGGCAGGAGAGATATCAGAACTGGAACAGTATTGTTCAGTGTTGACGACCTCGTTCATGGCAGGAGAGATATCAGAACTGGAACAGTATTGTTCAGTGTTGACGACCTCGTTCATGGCAGGAGAGATATCAGAACTGGAACAGTATTGTTCAGTGTTGACGACCACGTTCATGGCAGGAGAGATATCAGAACTGGAACAGTATTGTTCAGTGTTGACGACCTCGTTCATGGCAGGAGAGATATCAGAACTGGTACAGTATTGTTCAGTGTTGACGACCTCGTTCATGGCAGGAGAGATATCAGAACTGGTACAGTATTGTTCAGTGTTGACGACCTCGTTCATGGCAGGAGAGATATCAGAACTGGAACAGTTAGACATCCTATAGGACCAAGGTAGAGCCAATAAAACATTTAAATTACTGGGAACGCCTCAGAGTCCTAGATATGTACTCAGTGAACGGTAGGAGAGAGAGGTACATGATATGGAAGAAGCTGGAGGACCTGGTCCCAACGCTACACACTGCCATAACTATATACTGGAGTGAGATATATGGCAGGAAGTGTAAAATAATCCCAGTGAAAAAGCAAGGGCACCGTGGGCACAATAAGAGAACATTGTATCAACATCCATGGTAACAATATGAATGTTGATACAATGTTCTCTTAGTCACAATAAGAAAACTGTATGAACATTCGTGGTCTTAAAATATTCAACATCTTACAAGAAGGTATCAGAAACACTGCTGGAACAAGTGCAGAAATTTTCAAGGAGAAACTGGACAAGTATCTTTACCAAGTACCAGATCAACCAGGCTGTGATGGATTTGTGGGCCAGAGTGCCACCAGCAGCAACAGCTTGGTAGACCAGTCAAGCACCTGACAAGCCTGGACCAGGACCACCAGCAACAACGAGGTGGACCAAGCAAGCAACAGACAAACCTGGTCCAGGACCGTGTTATGGGAGCTGCACGGTCCTGGACCCTAGACGGTCCTAGAACCCTGACAAAGGCACATCAACATGTAATTTGCGTCAATGCTAACGATACCTCGTGAAGCAGGGGCACTCAACCCATACTGGCACCCACAAGCCACACGTAAAAAAACTTACACAAGCGTAAGGTGTGATTACCAGTGATTCACTGGTAGCAGGTAGCTGGTACCCGCTATGTGCTATATTCTATCTTGATTGATTCTGGCTGTGCTTAACGTTCCTCCGCTGCCAGAATGACTTGGGTAGCAAAAAACTGGGTAGCAAAGCTATTTGGATTGCTGTGTGTTGGTAGGATCTTCTTGGACTGCTAACTGTGTGTGGGTAGGAGAAAGCTTCCTGGACTGCTAACCTGTGTGTGGGTAGAAGCTTCCTGGACTGCTAACTTGTATGAGTAGAAGAGCACCTCCTGGACTGCTGTGTGGGGATAAGAGAGAACTTCTTGGACTGCTAACCCCTGTCTGGATAGGAGAGAGCTACCTGGACTGCTTACTATGTGTGGGTTGGAGAGAGATCTAGATTGGTAACCTGGGTGGATAGGTGAGCTTCCTGGATTGCTGTTTGTGGGAAGGAGAGAGCTCTGGAGTATTTGTGTGGGTAGCAGAACTATCTGGATTGCTAACCTATGTGAGAAGGAGAGAGTTTCCTAGACTGCTGTGTGTGGGCAGGAGAGAAATCTGGAATAGCAACTATGTAGATAACACCTATCTGGACTGTGTGTGGGTAGTAGCTTCCAGGACTGCTGTGTGGGGGTAGTAACATCCAGGACTGCTGTGTGTGGGTAGTAGCATCCAGGACTGCTGTGTGTGGGTAGTAGCATCCAGGACTGCTGTGTGTGGGTAGTAGCATCCAGGACTGCTGTGTGTGGGTAGTAGCATCCAGGACTGCTGTGTGTGGGTAGTAGCTTCCAGGACAGCTGTGTGGGGGTAGTAGCATCCAGGACTGCTGTGTGAGGTAGCAGCTTTCAGGACTGCTGTGTGTGGGTAGTAGCTTCCAGGACTGCTGTGTGTGAGTAGTAGTATCCAGGACTGCTGTGTGTGGGTAGTAGCTTCCAGGACTGCTGTGTGTGGGTAGTAGCATCCAGGACTGCTGTGTGTGGGTAGTAGCATCCAGGACTGCTGTGTGTGGGTAGTAGCTTCTAGGACAGCTGTGTGGGGGTAGTAGCATCCAGGACTGCTGTGTGAGGTAGCAGCTTCCAGGACTGCTGTGTGTGGGTAGTAGCTTCCAGGACTGCTGTGTGTGGGTAGTAGCATCCAGGACGGGGGTGGGTGGGTAGTAGCTTGCAGGACTGCTGTGTGTGGGTAGTAGCATCCAGGACTGCTGTGTGAGGTAGCAGCTTCCTGGACTGTGTGTTGGTAGTATCTTCCAGGACTGCTGTGTGTGGGTAGCACCATCCAGGACTGCTGTGTGGGTAGTAGCTTCCAGGACTGCTCTGTGTGGGTAGTAGCTTCCAGGACTGCTGTGTGTAGGTAGTAGCATCCAGGACTGTTGTGTGTGGGTAGCAGCATCCAAGACTGCTGTGTGTGGGTAGTAGCATCCAGTACTGTTGTGTGAGGTAGCAGCTTCCTGGACTGCTAAATGTGTGGGGTAGTAGCTTCCTGGACTGCTAACTGTATGGGGTAGTAGCTTCGTGGATTGCTAACTGTGTACGGTAGTAGCTTCCTGGACTGCTAACTGTGTAGGGTAGTAGCTTCCTGAACTGCTAACTGTGTGTAGTAGTAGCTTCCTGGACTGCTGTGTGGGGTAGTAGCTTCCTGGACTGCTAACTGTGTGGGGTAGTAGCTTCCTGGACTGCTAACTGTGTGGGGTAGTAGCTTCGTGAACTGCTATGTGGGGTAGTACCTTCCTGGACCGCTGTGTGGGGTAGTAGCTTCCTGGACTGCTAACTGTGTGGGGTAGTAGCTTCCTGGACTGCTAACTGTGTGGGGTAGTAGCTTCGTGAACTGCTATGTGGGGTTGTACCTTCCTGGACCGCTAACTGTGTGGGGTAGTAGCTTCCTGGACTGCTAACTGTGTGGGGTAGTAGCTTCCTGGACTGCTAACTGTGTGGGAGTACGAGTGAGAGATCCACACTAGCAACTTGTGTGGGTAAGACCTTCCTGAACCGGGAAGGAGCGGATAGAAGCAGGGTAGGAGGCGGGTAGCAGCCGTGACTGCTAACCTGTAAGCTGCTGCAACCATTCCCTCGTCCTATCGACGTATCGGGTTCCGTGACTCAGTACCGATTGGGCAGCAAGTAGCTCCTTTTATTTCCCGCAAATGGTACACACACACACCCCCCTCCCTGCCAGCTGCCACCCCTGCCAGCTGCCGCCCCTGCTGCAGCCGCCGCCCCTGCTGCAGCCGCTGCCCCTGCTGCAGCCGCTGCCCCTGCTGCAGCCGCCGCCCCTGCTGCAGCCGCCGCCCCTGTCGCAGCCCCTCGTATAACAGATGTCTCAGTCGCTGTTCTGTAACAGACGTCCCTGTAACAGACGTCCCTATAACAGACGTCCCTATAACAGACGTCCCTATAACAGACGTCCCTATAACAGACGTCCCTATAACAGACGTCCCTGTAACAGACATCCCTCTTACAGACATCCCTCTTACAGACATCTCTCTTACAGACATCCCCGTGACAGACGTCCCTGTAACAGACGTCCCTGTAACAGACATCCCTGTAACGGACGTCTCCCTTACAGACAT
Organism: Cherax quadricarinatus; assembly: GCF_038502225.1. Classification (NCBI taxonomy): domain Eukaryota; kingdom Metazoa; phylum Arthropoda; class Malacostraca; order Decapoda; family Parastacidae; genus Cherax; species Cherax quadricarinatus. Next base: position 7,699,237 of record NC_091391.1, read on the forward strand.
CCCTCTTACAGACATCCCTCTTACAGACATCCCTCTTATAGACATCCCACTTACAGACGACACAGTAACAGACATCCCTGTAACAGACATCCCTGTAACAGACATCCCTCTTACAGACATCCCTCTTACAGACATGCCTCTTACAGACGACGCAGTAACAGACATCCCTCTTATAGACGACACAGTAACAGACATCCCTCTTACAGACAACACAGTAACAGACATCCCTGTAACAGACATCCCTCTTACAGACATCCTACTTACAGACAACACAGTAACAGACATCACAGAGTTACTACCTACTTCTGGAAATCACCCTTCCTATGTTGCCAAGTCAGAGACCAACGGAAATATGTAACAATTCTCCCGAAGAAGAGGCGGAGAATAACGCTGAGATATACTAGAAAATGTAACAAGTGCAACTATCTAGAAAAACACATGAAGGCTCAATACCATGACTAGAACCGTACACAAATAACCCGCACATAGGAGAGAGGAACTTCTATGGTTTGGCCTAACTTGCACCATTAACTAGACACGCTAACACATGAAGGTAAGGGAGCCAGTATATATAAGAACATAAAGAGCAATGCAACCGGCCTACTGACCCATGCGAAGCAGGTCCATGCCACCCCCGGCTTAGAACAATGACCCTAGTCAGGTTACTTCCACTTAAGGAAGGAACACGGCACCAGACCTGATAGCACAAGCTAGTCAGGTCGAACTCACACCCACACACACCCACTCGTGTATTTATCCAACCTAGTTTTACAACTACATAAAGTTTTAGCTTCTATGACGGTACTGGGGAGTTTGTTCCACTCATCCACAACTCTGTTATCAAACCAGTGCTTTCCTATATCCTTCAGGAATCTGAATTTTCCCATCTTGAAACCAGTGGTTAAGATCACAGCAGATCACGACGCTAAGATCACAAAAAGCGAGCCTCTTAGTCAAAATAATGAGATTACTCCAAAGGAAATGATATCTGGAGAGATTACCTGGACACGATGGTGGGAAAGGGATGTTGACGACCCCTGAATATTTTCAGAGGTCAAGAGTAACTCCTGCACGCTTAAGAGGACATTATCCTACTGGAAATGGATACGACTCATCTTACCAGACCATAACAAAGCTGACGGCGACTAGGACTTGATTTAGCAGTGTTGAACGACTAGCTGCATCTAGCCACACAACGTACGCAATCTACAGACCTCTAACAACACGTCTAATGGAGAAATTAACAGCATGGATACTGAATTTCTGAACAGGACACAGATAACAGCAGCAGCAGCATTAAACAAAACAGAATCCATCACTGTCCTGGTACCTCTGCTGTTTCTTATCCCTATGAGAAACATTGATAATAACACTAGCCACAGCTTAGTATAACATAGATAATAACACTAGCCACAGCTTAGTATCATAACATAGATAATAACACTAGCCACAACTTAGTATCATAACATAGATAATAACACTAGCCACAGCTTAGTATCATAACATAGATAATAACACTAGCCACAGCTTAGTATCATAACATAGATAATAACACTAGCCACAACTTAGTATCATAACATAGATAATAACACTAGCCACAACTTAGTATCATAACATAGATAATAACACTAGCCACAGCTTAGTATCATAACATAGATAATAACATAGCCACAGATTAGTATCATAACATAGATAATAACACTAGCCACAACTTAGTATCATAACATAGATAATAACACTAGCCACAACTTAGTATCATAACATAGATAATAACACTAGCCACAACTTAGTATCATAACATAGATAATAACACTAGCCACAACTTAGTATAACATAGATAATAACACTAGCCACAACTTAGTATAACATAGATAATAACACTAGCCACAACTTAGTATCATAACATAGATAATAACACTAGCCACAACTTAGTATCATAACATAGATAATAACACTAGCCACAACTTAGTATCATAACATAGATAATAACACTAGCCACAGCTTAGTATCATAACAGCTTAGTATCATAACATAGATAATAACACTAGCCACAGCTTAGTATCATAACATAGATAATAACACTAGCCACAGCTTAGTATCATAACATAGATAATAACACTAGCCACAGCTTAGTATATAACCACAATAACCACAGCTTAGTATATGATAACACTAGCCACAGCTTAGTATCTTCGTTTGAGTACGACACAAAAATAAGCCTGAAAAACCACCTGTGTAGAAGACACTAAAAGTTACAGTGGACAATGGAGAATAACATGACGTTCAGTGAAGCTCCAGCTGTTGAGGTATGGAGAAAATGAAGATCTCAGGAGGAACATTGTATACAAAACACATGAAAGGAACATGGGAAAGCCCTGAATGTAGTACCGTCAGCTGACGTATGTTTTGAAGAGGTAAATATTGCAAAAGTCAGGAACGATATTGTTCAGTGTTGACGACCTCGTTCATGGCAGGAGAGATATCAGAACTGGAACAGTATTGTTCAGTGTTGACGACCTCGTTCATGGCAGGAGAGATATCAGAACTGGAACAGTATTGTCCAGTGTTGACGACCTCGTTCATGGCAGGAGAGATATCAGAACTGGAACAGTATTGTCCAGTGTTGACGACCTCGTTCATGGTAGGAGAGATATCAGAACTGGAACAGTACTGTCCAGTGTTGACGACCTCGTTCATGGCAGGAGAGATATCAGAACTGGAACAGTATTGTCCAGTGTTGACGACCTCGTTCATGGCAGGAGAGATATCAGAACTGGAACAGTATTGTTCAGTGTTGACGACCTCGTTCATGGCAGGAGAGATATCAGAACTGGAACAGTATTGTTCAGTGTTGACGACCTCGTTCATGGCAGGAGAGATATCAGAACTGGAACAGTATTGTTCAGTGTTGACGACCTCGTTCATGGCAGGAGAGATATCAGAACTGGAACAGTATTGTTCAGTGTTGACGACCTCGTTCATGGCAGGAGAGATATCAGAACTGGAACAGTTATACAGATCATTTATGACCAACATAAGAGCCAATAAAATATTTAAATTACTGAGGACGTCTCAAAGTCCTCTATTTGTACTCAGTGAATCTTAGGAGAGTGAGTTACATTATAATATATACGTGGAAGATGTTTGAGGACCTGGTCCTAAATCTGCACACTGGCATAACATGTATGGCAGGAAGTGTAAAATAAACCAAGTGAAGAGCAGGGGTGCCGTAGTCACAATAAGAGAACACTGTATCAACATCCATGGTCACAATAAAAGAACACTATCTACATTCGAGGACATGAGAGAATACTATCAACATCCGTAGGCTAAGACTTTTTAACATCTTATCAAAAAACAAAGCTAGACTTATGGCGAGGTCATACTCCTGCTGCCCTGGTTCACCTACAAGTTGACAAGTACCCGTACATTAATTGTTGTGGGCTAGCAAGCGGGTGTAAAACTGGAACCCCAACCAAAAGCCATCTAGCTATGTCTGTTTTCAAAACCGTTCATCACAACTAGCTATGGTTATGTTGGCTTATGTTGCCAGTGTGGTTCGTGGCACCACGATGCACAGACATCACTCAAGTCATGAGCGCCTCACCACTTAACTTAGTCGAGTGGAAATCACCTAGGGAATATAACATTAGTGTTCATGGGGAATTCTGGGCTGAGTAAAGTTGTGAAGGGGTATATCCCAGTGTGTGAAATTATATGGACGTGTGAGTACAAAAGGGTGTGTGAGTACACGGGCGTGTGTGAAGGGTGAGCGTAAACCGGGACCACAAGGTGCCATGTGTAAGAATGTCAGGTAACAGGGCCACAATGTCAGATACTGTAAGAGAGCCGAGTGATGAATGGGAGCACTAGTCGGGTTAGAGACTGCCAGGTAACGAATGGCGGTAGTAGTCAGGTGTAAGAGAGCCAGGTAACGGATGGCTTTACACCTACGTACCACCGTTCCCGGGGACCCAAAGGTATCTTGTGTTACTGTTTCTGGGGACTTAAAGGTATCTTGTCTGTTACTGTTCTTGCCTATACGTTTAGCTGTGCTACTTACAAAGGCTTGTTACGCTATGGGAATGCAATGTTATGAGAGACTGCTTACTGTTATGCTCTTAATGTTAAAACAAGATTTAATATTTATAGAGTAACCCCTCATGTTGTTAGTTCTTTCATTCTTGTCAATTTTTTTCCATCCCAGTTCATTGTTGCTTTCAACCCCCGCGCCGGACACTCAACTTGTGCTAGTTAGTGTTGGTAGCGGGAGGCGGCGGTGGCTCTGCTAGCGGTAGTGCTGGTGCTAGCGGCGATGTGTCTCCCCGCTAGCGGCGTTGTGTCCCCGCTAGCGATGAGTGTTCCCGCTAGCGGCGATGTGTCCCCGCTAGCGGCGGTGCTGGCTCTAGGGGTGATGTGTCCCCGCTAGAGGCGGTTCTCATGCTAGCGGCAATACCTCTCCGCTAGCGGCGGTGCTTCCGCTAGCGGCGAGTGTCCTCCGCTAGCGGTGGCGCTCCCGCTAGCGGCGAGTGTTCCTGCGCTAGCGGAGGTGCTGGACCTAGCGGCGATGCGTCCCCGTAGCGGCGGTGCGTCTCGCTAGCGGCGATGCGTCCCCGCTAGTGGTGAGTATCCACGCTAGCGGCGATGCTTCCCCGCTAGCGGCGACGCTTCCCAGCTAGCGGCGACGCTTCCCCGCTAGCGGCGACGCTTCCCCGCTAGCGGCGACGCTTCCCCGCTAGCGGCGACGCGTCCCCGTTAGCGGCTACCTAGCTAGGACGACCGCTGCTATCAGAATCAACGCTGCTAGACTAGTCTCTAGTTTACAGGAGGATAAATACACGATTTTATTCTCCTTGCAGAGTGTCAGAGCCGAAACTCGCGAGCCGAGCCGGGGAAACGAGTCCCCTCCTCCTCCTCCTCCTCTTCCTCTTCCTCTTCCTCTTCCTCTTCCTCCTCCTCCTCCTCTCATTCTGCCTCATCCTCGTCAACCCCTTCTTCCCTGAGCAGCAGTAAACTGCCCCCTGGTGCACCTCGTTCATGTCCACCACAACACCGCCCCAGCTACCCGCCCACCTACCCGACCCACGCCCACGCCCATTACCAGGCTCAGACCCATGCTGGCCAGGCTCACGGCTTGGCTCACGTCCCATCTCAGACATCACAAACATACGGTGCCTGCTATCTTGGTACAGCAACGCCCCACCACTTTGCTCAACCTAGTTCTACACCAATCTTCTCGCCCTACAATAGATAGTGAGTGCAATCCCCTTTCATAAGGCAGATCCACTATATGTCATCCCCTAGAACAGCAGCAGCAGCAGCAGCGGCAGTAACAGCAGCAGCAGCAGCAGCAGTTACAAATGTAGTGTCTGTGTATGGTCCAACCCTCCCTTGTTCACCCTTAATCACTATTTATGTAGTATTTAACGAGAAAAATAGCTGTGTGTATACTTTGTTTTCCTCCCTGGCTCCCTTGTATCTCTTCAATGCTCCCTGATTCACCCTGAACGCTCCCTCAACACAATGATCTTCCTGGACACTCCCTGACGTCCCTCAACACTCCCTGACCTTCCTAAACACTCTCTGACCTCCACAAACACTCCCTGGCCTCCACAAATACTCCCTGGCCTCCATAAACACTCCCTGGCCTCCACAAACACACTCTGATCTCCACAAACACTCCCTGACCTCCACAAACACTCCCTGACCTCCACAAACACTCCCTGACCTCCACAAACACTCCCTGACCTCCACAAACACTCCCTGACCTCCACAAACACTCCCTGACCTCCACAAACACTCCCTGGCATCCACAAACACTCCCTGGCATCCACAAACACTCCATGACCTCCACAAACACTCCATGACCTCCACAAACACTCCCTGACCTCCACAAACACTCCCTGACCTCCACAAACACTCCCTGGCATCCACAAACACTCCATGACCTCCACAAACACTCCCTGACCTCCACAAACACTCCATGACCTCCACAAACACTCCATGACCTCCACAAACACTCCATGACCTCCACAAACACTCCCTGACCTCCACAAACACTCCCTGGCATCCACAAACACTCCATGACCTCCACAAACACTCCATGACCTCCACAAACACTCCATGACCTCCACAAACACTCCATGACCTCCACAAACACTCCCTGGCCTCCACAAACACTCCATGACCTCCACAAACACTCCATGACCTCCACAAACACTCCCTGACCTCCACAAACACTCCCTGACCTCCACAAACACTCCCTGGCCTCCACAAACACTCCATGACCTCCACAAACACTCCCTGGCCTCCACAAACACTCCCTGACCTCCACAAACACTCCATGACCTCCACAAACACTCCCTGGCCTCCACAAACACTCCATGACCTCCACAAACACTCCATGACCTCCACAAACACTCCATGACCTCCACAAACACCCCTGACCTCCACAAACACTCCATGACCTCCACAAACACTCCCTGACCTCCACAAACACTCCCTGGCCTCCACAAACACTCCCTGACCTCCGCAAACACTCCCTGACCTCCACAAACACTATGACCTCCACAAACACACTGACCTCCACAAACACTCTCTGACCTCCACAAACACACTCTAACCTCCACAAACACTCCCTGACCTCCACAAACACTCCCTGACCTCCACAAACACTCCCTGGCCTCCACAAACACTCCCTGACCTCCACAAACACTCCCTGACCTCCACAAACACTCCCTGACCTCCACAAACACCCCTGACCTCCACAAACCCTCCTTGACCTCACTCCCTCACCAGGTATAAAGCCAACATGTAACCTTTCCACACGAAATAGAGTTTCTTGACCTGAGATGACCTTTTCTCCAACATTCTCCAACATTCTCCAACATTCTCCAACATTCTCCAACACACTGCTATCGAAGAACTGGGGCAAACTATTTCCAGGTCACACTAGATAAAAGAAAATAACTAATATACATGTCCTGTGAATAAAATTATAGATGACCTAAGAATGAGGTTTTTCCTCTCCTGGAGCCCGGCCCTGGTCCAGGCTCGTCTGGTGCTGGCCTGGTCAACCAGGCTGCTGCTGCTGGTGGCTCACTGCCCCAGAGATTTACAGTGCTCTTCAAGGGTGCCTTGAGAAGCCACCGTCTCAAGATGGTGCCCAATACTCCAGCATATTGATTGGGCACAGTTCCCAAGGGCCACGAAATTTATACCCCAAAAATACGAAAATAATTAAATCTTATGAATTAACTGAGGTATATCTGGTGTAATGTTTACTGATCATGCAAATGTTACTTGCAAAGGTGAAATTTGCATAAAACAAGGACTGACCCCAGTGACCTCGCGAACAGGAGCCGCGACTCTCACCACCAGGCCACTGAAGAGTGTCGCATTTTCAATCGAAATACCGTAGGGAAAACTGTAGTCACCTACAAAGCATCAAAGTACAGTTTATAGTGTCTTGAGTAACCTATCGTCAGCAGTGCAGACTGTAAGGCCTTTCGGTCTACTGAAAATACTTCTTCAGGTGCTCAAGGAGAAAGCTCTTGTGTACACAAACATATCAGTACTATGAAGGTAGCCCCTCTCAACCAGGCCCCTCTCAACCAGGCCCCTCTCAACCAGGCCCCTCTCAACCAGGCCCCTCTCAACCAGGCCCCTCTCAACCAGGCCCCTCTCAACCAGGCCCCTCTCAACAAGGCCCCTCTCAACAAGGCCCCTCTCAACCAGGCCCCTCTCGACCAGGTCCCTCTCAACCCACACCATCTCAAAATCTGTCCAACCTACTTTTAAATCTACACACACTAGCGTTACTGACTCTACAACAATCTACAGTACCGTAGACTACTTGAAGTACCTAGCTACAGGGTCAATGAGGCAAAGTCCCTCAAAAAAGTTGGATGTATTTTGATATGCCTATTGCTAGTGGTGGACATACATTTTTGGAGCCCTGAAGAAGACCCAAAATATTTAAGCATTGTGGACTACAGTCGGTTCTGGGGCCCCTCAGGGATTAGGGGCCCTGAGGCTTAAGCTTCATTAGTAAATATGCCTCTGAGTACTGCAGCCCTACTGGCAAGGGACAGTAAGCTAGATTCTTGCCTGTGCAGTTGACATGTTTGCATATACAAGGTCATTTTCTTAATTCATCAGCACCTGAGAAAGGTCTTCAGCAGATCAGAGGCCTTATTTCTGTCCCATTAAAATATGGGTGAACCAAATGCATCACCCAGACGAAGCATAGCTATTCAAATCACACAGCACTGACAATATAACATAGGTGAGGAGGTCATGCCTCCCTGCTAGACACAACCAATAGAGAAAAGCATTTGCATAACACACAGATTGCATCTTACGAACCTGATAATATTGTCGACTCATCCAAGAATTACATTAGAGGTTACCAGGTAGCTAGGCTAGTGATCCTGACCTGATGGGACTTATCTTGGGACTACAGAATAGCAGAGAGCCTCAGGTTACATAGTAAATAATACCAAAGCCACTATCCTTCCACTAACCTGAGATAGAACTATCAGATGCTATCCTAAGATAGTACCCCTTCACCAGTAACCCAAGAACTATCCCTTACTATCCTTCTAAGACAGTACTAACTTAATATAGAACTATCCAATACTATCCTTAGACAGTAACCCCCTTCACCACTAACTTAAGATAGAACTATTAATACTATCCAAGATAGTAACCCTTCACCACCAACTAATAGAACTATCCCTTATTACTACTGATCTAAGATAGAACGTCACTATCTTTCTAGGTTAATAACTCTGAAAGATCTCTCTCTTACCTCACTTACCTAAGATACCATCTAAGTTGTCCCCTCCACCCCCTCTCTAAGTTACGATTACCTACTAACTTAGAGATGCGAGAGAAAGGGTCTTCTGAGACAGAAACTTCCCTCCTAACTTAGTACCGGTTGTATCACCCTCCTAACTTAGTACTGTTTCTATCACCCTCCTAACTTAGTACTGTTTCTATCACCCTCCTAACTTAGTACCGTTTCTATCACCCTCCTAACTTAGTACCGTTTCTATCACCCTCCTAACTTAGTACCGTTTCTATCACCCTCCTAACTTAGTACCGTTTCTATCACCCTCCTAACTTAGTACCGTTTCTATCACCCTCCTAACTTAGTACCGTTTCTATCACCCTCCTAACTTAGTACCGTTTCTATCACCCTCCTAACTTAGTACCGTTTCTATCACCCTCCTAACTTAGTACCGTTTCTATCACCCTCCTAACTTAGTACCGTTTCTATCACCCTCCTAACTTAGTACCGTTTCTATCACCCTCCTAACTTAGTACCGTTTCTATCACCCTCCTAACTTAGTACCGTTTCTATCACCCTCCTAACTTAGTACCGTTTCTATCACCCTCCTAACTTAGTACCGTTTCTATCACCCTCCTAACTTAGTACCGTTTCTATCACCCTCCTAACTTAGTACCGTTTCTATCACCCTCCTAACTTAGTACCGTTTCTATCACCCTCCTAACTTAGTACCGTTTCTATCACCCTCCTAACTTAGTACCGTTTCTATCACCCTCCTAACTTAGTACCGTTTCTATCACCCTCCTAACTTAGTACCGTTTCTATCACCCTCCTAACTTAGTACCGTTTCTATCACTCTCCTAACTTAGTACCGTTTCTATCACCCTCCTAACTTAGTACCGTATCTATCACCCTCCTAACTTAGTACCGTTTCTATCACCCTCCTAACTTAGTACCGTTTCTATCACCCTCCTAACTTAGTACCGTTTCTATCACCCTCCTAACTTAGTACCGTTTCTATCACCCTCCTAACTTAGTACCGTTTCTATCACCCTCCTAACTTAGTACCGTTTCTATCACCCTCCTAACTTAGTACCGTTTCTATCACCCTCCTAACTTAGTACCGTTTCTATCACCCTCCTAACTTAGTACCGTTTCTATCACCCTCCTAACTTAGTACCGTTTCTATCACCCTCCTAACTTAGTACCGTTTCTATCACCCTCCTAACTTAGTACCGTTTCTATCACCCTCCTAACTTAGTACCGTTTCTATCACCCTCCTAACTTAGTACCGTTTCTATCACCCTCCTAACTTAGTACCGTTTCTATCACCCTCCTAACTTAGTACCGTTTCTATCACCCTCCTAACTTAGTACCGTTTCTATCACCCTCCTAACTTAGTACCGTTTCTATCACCCTCCTAACTTAGTACCGTTTCTATCACCCTCATAACTTAGTACCGTTTCTATCACCCTCATAACTTAGTACCGTTTCTATCACCCTCCTAACTTAGTACCGTTTCTATCACCCTCATAACTTAGTACCGTTTCTATCACCCTCATAACTTAGTACCGTTTCTATCACCCTCCTAACTTATTACCGTTTCTATCACCCTCCTAACTTATTACCGTTTCTATCACCCTCCTAACTTATTACTGTTTCTATCACCCTCCTAACTTAGTACTCTTTCTATCACACTCCTAACTTAGTACTGTTTCTATCACCCTCCTAACTTAGTACTGTTTCTATCACCCTCCTAACTTAGTACTGTTTCTATCACACTCCTAACTTAGTACTGTTTCTATCACACTCCTAACTTAGTACTGTTTCTATCACACTCCTAACTTAGTACCGTTTCTATCACACTCCTAACTTAGTACTGTTTCTATCACCCTCCTAACTTAGTACTGTTTCTATCACCCTCCTAACTTATTACTGTTTCTATCACCCTCCTAACTTAGTACTGTTTCTATCACCCTCCTAACTTAGTACTGTTTCTATCACTCTCCTAACTTAGTACTGTTTCTATCACCCTCCTAACTTAGTACCTCATATACCACCCTTCTAACTTAACCTAACTTAGGAGGTGCAGGGTTATCTGTGTTAGTATTTAAGTCACTGTTAGTGTTCCTGATTCTTAACTAAGTTAGGTATTAACTTCAAGTTCTATTCCCTAATAACCCTTCAACTTAGTACTTTACTAAGTTCATTTTTTGCTGTGTATACAAGTTCTATGTTAGAACCTCACCTATTAGGAATTCACAATTTAGAACCTGAGTCGCTAGAACCTTAGTAGAACCTCATCCATTAGGAATTCACAAGTTAGAACCTTGTTAGAACTTTTTTAGAGGTTCATCCATCAGAAATTCACTAGTTAGAACCTCACTCGTTAAAGCCTTGTTAGAACCTCACCCAATAGGTATTCACTAGTTAGAATCTCGTTAGAACCTCACCCATTAGAAATTCACTAGTCAGAACCTCGTTAGAACTGTTAAAACCTCACTCGTTAGAACCTTATTAGAACCTCGCCCATTAGGAATCCACAAGTTAGAACCTAGTTAGAACCTCAAGCCTCATTAGAACCTCACTCATTAGGAATTCATATGTTAGAACCTCACTCAGAACCTCTTAGAACCTCACTCGTTAGGAATTAAGCTAGAACCTCGTCAGAACCCTGTTCGTTAGAACTAAGCTAGTTTATAGGTTAGAACTTACAAGCTAGAACTTCACGTCTAGAACCTTACAAAACTGATTTATAGGTTAGAACCTCACAGGTTAGCTTAGAGATTAGAACCTCAAGTTAGAACCTTGCAAATTAGACAAGCTAGAACATCAAGCTTAAAGTTAATTTATAGGCTAGAACATAAGTTAGAACCTTCAAAACTTAGAACTTTCAAAATTCAGAACCCTCTGAAGTTAGAACCCTCAGAAATTAGAACCTTCTGAAGTTAGAACCCCCAGAAATTAGAACCTTCTGAAGTTAGAACCCTCAGAAATTAGAACCTTCTGAAGTTAGAACCCTCAGAAATTAGAACCTCCTGAAGTTAGAACCCTCAGATATTAAAACCTTCTGAAGTTAGAACCCTCAGAAATTAGAACCTTCTGAAGTTAGAACCCTCAGAAATTAGAACCTTCTGAAGTTAGAACCCTCAGAAATTAGAACCTTCTGAAGTTAGAACCCTCAGAAATTAGAACCTTCTGAAGTTAGAACCCTCAGAAATTAGAACCTTCTGAAGTTAGAACCCTCAGAAATTAGAACCTTCTGAAGTTAGAACCCTCAGAAATTAGAACCTTCTGAAGTTAGAACCCTCAGAAATTAGAACCTTCTGAAGTTAGAACCCACAGAAATTAAAACCTTCTGAAGTTAGAACCCTCAGAAATTAGAACCTCCTGAAGTTAGAACCTTCTGAAGTTAGAACCCTCAGAAATTAGAACCTTCTGAAGTTAGAACTCTCAGAAATTAAAACCTACTGAAGTTAGAACCCTCAGAAATTAGAACCTTCTGAAGTTAGAACCTTCAGAAATTAAAACCTTCTGAAGTTAGAACCCTCAGAAATTAAAACCTTCTGAAGTTAGAACCCTCAGAAATTAAAACCTTCTGAAGTTAGAACCCTCAGAAATTAGAACCTTCTGAAGTTAGAACCCTCAGAAATTAAAACCTTCTGAAGTTAGAACCCTCAGAAATTAAAACCTTCTGAAGTTAGAACCCTCAGAAATTAGAACCTTCTGAAGTTAAAACCCTCAGAAATTAGAACCTTCTGAAGTTAGAACCCTCAGAAATTAGAACCTTCTACAGTTAGAACCCTCAGAAATTAGAACCTTCTACAGTTAGAACCCTCATAAATTAAAACCTTCTGAAGTTAGAACCCTCGGAAATTAGAACCTTCTGAAGTTAGAACCCTCAGAAATTAAAACCTTCTGAAGTTAGAACCCTCAGAAATTAGAACCTTCTGAAGTTAGAACCCTCAGAAATTAAAACCTTCTGAAGTTAGAACCCTCAGAAATTAGAACCTTCTACAGTTAGAACCCTCAGAAATTAGAACCTTTTACAGTTAGAACCCTCAGAAATTAGAACCTTCTACAGTTAGAACCCTCAGAAATTAAAACCTTTTGAAGTTAGAACCCTCAGAAATTAGAACCTTCTGGAGTTAGAACCCTCAGAAATTAGAACCTTCTACAGTTAGAACCCTCAGAAATTAGAACCTTCTACAGTTAGGACCCTCAGAAATTAAAACCTTCTGAAGTTAGAACCCTCGGAAATTAGAACCTTCTGAAGTTAGAACCCTCAGAAATTAGAACCTTCTGAAGATAGAACCCTCAGAAATTAGAACCTTCTGAAGTTAGAACCCTCAGAAATTAAAACCTTCTGAAGGTAGAACCCTCAGAAATTAGACCCTTCCAAGAGAACCTCAATCTAGAACCTCAAAAGTCAGATCCACTCAAGTTAGACCCTGAACTTAGAACCTCATTTACAAGTTAGTCTAAATTAGGATCTTAGTTGTTCTACTAAACTTAGAACATCACGTAGAACCTAACTACCTCATAACTTGGAACCTAACCTAGAACCTTTTAAGTTACTTCAACTTGTGCCCCTTCCAAGTTAATTTCTTTGCGTCCACTAAGTTAGTGTGGCCCTCTAACTTAAGCTAGTGTGGCCCTCTAACTTAAGCTAGTGTGGCTCTCTAACTTAAGCTAGTGTGGCTCTCTAACTTAAGCTAGTGTGGCCCTCTAACTTAAGCTAGTGTGGCCCTCTAACTTAAGCTAGTGTGACCCTCTAACTTAAGCTAGTGTGACCCTCTAACTTAAGTTAGTGTGGCCCTCTAACTTAAGCTAGTGTGGCCCCCTAACTTAAGTTAGTGTTGCCACTTCACAGCTCTTATTCTAAGTTAGACCCCATTACCCATCAAGTTACCCACCACAGAGTCTCGTCTTAGGGTCTCTTTAGTTAATATTCTAATGGATTACCCCTTAGCTAGTCTAGAATCACCCCTTAGCTAGTCTTGAATCACCCCTTAGCTAGTCTAGAATCACCCCTTAGCTAGTCTTGAATCACCCCTTAGCTAGTCTAGAATCACCCCTTAGCTAATCTTGAATCACCCCTTAGCTAGTCTTGAATCACCCCTTAGCTAGTCTAGAATCACCCCTTAGCTAGTCTAGAATCACCCCTTAGCTAATCTTGAATCACCCCTTAGCTAGTCTTGAATCACCCCTTAGCTAGTCTTGAATCACCCCTTAGCTAATCTTGAATCACCCCTTAGCTAGTCTAGAATCACCCCTTAGCTAGTCTAGAATCACCCCTTGGCTAGTCTAGAATCACCCCTTAGCTAGTCTAGAATAACCCCTTAGCTAGTCTAGAATCACCCCTTAGCTAGTCTTGAATCACCCCTTAGCTAGTCTTGAATCACCCCTTAGCTAGTCTTGAATCACCCCTTAGCTAGTCTAGAATCACCCCTTAGCTAGTCTAGAATCACCCCTTAGCTAGTCTAGAATCACCCCTTAGCTAGTCTAGAATCACCCAATAGCTAGTCTTGAATCACCCCTTAGCTAGTCTTGAATCACCCCTTAGCTAGTCTTGAATCACCTCTTAGCTAGTCTAGAATCACCCCTTAGCTAGTCTAGAATCACCCCTTGGCTAGTCTAGAATCACCCCTTGGCTAGTCTTGAATCACCCCTTAGCTAGTATAGAATCACCCCTTGGCTAGTATAGAATCACCCCTTAGTCTTGAATCACCCCTTAGCTAGTCTTGAATCACCCCTTAGCTAATCTAGAATCACCCCTTAGCTAGTCTAGAATCACCCCTTAGCTAGTCTAGAATCACCCCTTGGCTAGTCTAGAATCACCCCTTAGCTAGTCTTGAATCACCCCTTAGCTAGTCTAGAATCACCCCTTAGTCTTGAATCACCCCTTAGCTAGTCTAGAATCACCCCTTAGCTAGTCTTGAATCACCCCTTAGCTAGTCTTGAATCACCTCTTAGCTAGTCTAGAATCACCCCTTAGCTAGTCTAGAATCACCCCTTGGCTAGTCTAGAATAACCCCTTAGCTAGTCTTGAATCACCCCTTAGCTAGTCTAGAATCACCCCTTAGCTAGTCTAGAATCACCCCTTAGCTAGTCTTGAATCACCCCTTAACTAGAACTTGGATCACCCCTTAACTAGAACTTGGATCACCCCTTAACTAGAACTTGGATCACCCCTTAACTAGAACTTGGATCACTTAGCCAAAGTTAATGATCCGTTTATTAACTTAGTTAACAGTTATGTTCCCCTTTACCCATTAGACGCCTATTATATCCCTTAGTTATACCCCTTAGTTATACCCTTAGTTTTACCCCTTAGTTATACCCCTTAGTTATTCCCCTTAGTTATTAATCTGGTAAGATATTATAACCGGGTTAAAATTCTAAGTTCCTGCTGACACTCCCGACGTGCTCCTGACACCCCCGACGTGCTCCTGACACTCCCGACGTGCTCCTGACACTCCCGACGTGCTCCTGACACTCCCGACGTGCTCCTGACACTCCCGACGTGCTCCTGACACTCCCGACGTGCTCCTGACACCCCCGACGTGCTCCTGACACTCCCGACGTGCTCCTGACACTCCCGACGTGCTCCTGACACTCTCGACGTGCTCCTGACACTCCCGACGTGCTCCTGACACTCCCGACGTGCTCCTGACACTCCCGACGTGCTCCTGACACTCCCGACGTGCTCCTGACACTCCCGACGTGCTCCTGACACTCCCGACGTGCTCCTGACACTCCCGACGTGCTCCTGACACTCCCGACGTGCTCCTGACACTCCCGACGTGCTCCTGACACTCCCGACGTGCTCCTGACACTCCCGACGTGCTCCTGACACTCCCGACGTGCTCCTGACACTCCCGACGTGCTCCTGACACTCCCGACGTGCTCCTGACACTCCCGACGTGCTCCTGACACTCCCGACGTGCTCCTGACACTCCCGACGAGCTCCTGGCACTCCCGACGTGCTCCTGACACTCCCGACGTGCTCCTGACACTCCCGACGTGCTCCTGACACTCCCGACGTGCTCCTGACACCACCGACGTGCTCCTGACACTACCGACGTGCTCCTGACACTTCCGACGTGCTCCTGACACTTCCGACGTACTCCTGGCACTTCCGACGTACACCTGACACCCGCGACGCACTCCTGACACTACCGACGTGCTCCTGACACTTCCGACGTACTCCTGACACTCCCTACGTGCTCCTGACACTACCGACGTGCTCCTGACACTACCGACGTGCTCCTGACACTACCGACGTGCTCCTGACACTCCCGACGTACTCCTGATACTTCCGGCGTACTCCTGACACCCCCGACGTACTCCTGACACCCCCGACGTACTCCTAACACTCCCAGCGTACTCCTGACACCCCCGACATACTCCTGACACTCCAGACGCACTCCTGAGTTCCTCAGCCACCACCACTAAACTACCACTACCACCCTCTACCGCTATTATCAACAACAACTACCACTATTACCATTACCAACTACCACTAGTACCACCACCAACAGCTACCACTACTACCACCACCACCAACACCTACCACCACCACCACCAACAACAGCTACCACTACCACCAACAGGTACCACTACCACCACTATATCCACCACCAACTACCACTACTACCACCACCAATAGCTACCACTACCACCACCAACAGCAGCTACCACAACTACCATCAACAGCTACCACTATCACCACCACCAACAGCTACCACTACTACCACCACCAACAGCTACTACTTCTACCACCACCAACAGTTACCACAACTACCACCAGCTACCACTACCACCACCACCATCTACCACCATTATCACCACCACCAACTACCACCACCAACAGCTACTACTACTACCACCACCAACAGCTACCACTTCTACCACCACCAACAGCTACCACAACTACCACCAACAGCTACCACTATCACCACCACCATCTACCACCATTATCACCACCACCAACTACCACTACTACCACCACCAACAGCTACCACTACCACCACCAACAGCTACCACTACTACCACCACCAACAGCTACCACTACTACCACCACCAACAGTTACCACTACTACCACCACCAACAGCTACCACTTCTACCACCGCCAACAGCTACCACTTCTACCACCGCCACGAACTACCACTACTACCACCACCAACAGCTACCACAACTACCACCAACAGCTACAACTACTGACACCACCAACAGCCACCACTACCACCACCAACAGCTACCACTACCACCACAAACTACCACTACTACTACCACCACCAACAGCTACAACTATTAACACCACCAACAGCCACCACTACCACCAACAGCTACTACTACCACCACCAACAGCCACTACTACCACCAACAGCTACCACTACCACCACCAACTACCACCACCAACAGCTACAACTATTAACACCACCAACAGCCACCACTATCACCAACAGCCACCACTACCACCACCAACAGCTACCATTACCACCACCAACTACCACTACTACTACCACCACCACAAGCTACAACTATTAACACCACCAACAGCCACCACTATCACCAACAGCCACCACTACCACCACCAACAGCTACCATTACCACCACCAACTACCACTATTACTGCCATCACCAACAGCTACCACTAACACCAACAGCCACCACTACCACCAACAGCTACCACTACCACCACCAACAGCTACCATTACCACCACCAACTACCACTGCCATCACCAACAGCTACTACCACTACCACCACCACCAACAGCTACAACTATCACCACTAACAACCACCACCACTACCACCAACAGCCACCACTACCACCACCTACCACTACTACCACCACCAACAGCTACCACCACTATCACCACCACCACTACTACTACCACCAACAGCTACAACTAACACCACCAACAGCCACCACTACCACCAACACCTACCACTACCACCAACACCTACCACCACCACCTACCACTACTACTGCCACCACCACCACCACCTACCACTACTACCACCACCACCTACCACTACTACCACCATCAACAGCTACTACTACCACTGCCAACAGCTACCACTATTACCACTACCAACAGCTACAACTACTACCATCGCCACCATCTACCACTCCTACCACCACCACCTACCACTACTACCACCACCACCTACCACCACTACCATCACCAACAGCTACAACTACCATCACCAACAGCTACCACTATTACCACCAACAGCTACCACTACCACCAACAGCTACCACTACCACCACCACCACCTTCAACTACCACTACCACCCTTAACTACCACTACCATCAACAGCTACCACTACCACCACCAACAGCTACCACCACCACCAACAGCTACAACTACCACCACCAACAGCTACCACTACTACCACCAGCAGTTACCACTACTACCACTACCAGCTACCCCTACTACCACTACAACCTTCAACTACCACTACCACCCTCAACTACCACTACCACCAACAGCTACCACTACCACCAACAGCTACCACCACCACCAACAGCTACCACTACCACCAGCAGTTACCACTACTACCACTACCAGCTACCCCTACTACCACTACAACCTTCAACTACCACTACCACCCTCAACTACCACTACCACCCTCAACTACCATTACCACCAACAGCTACCACCACCACCAACAGCTACCACTACCACCACCACCAGCTTCCACTACCACCAACAGCTACCACTACTACCACCAACAGTTACCCCTACTACCACTACCACCCTCAACTACCACTACTATCCTCAACTACCACTACCACCCTCAACTACCACTATCCTCAACTACCACTACCACCCTCTACCACTACCACCCTCAACTACCACTACCACCCTCAACTACCACTACAACCCTCAACTACCACTACTATCCTCAACTACCACTACCACCCTCAACTACCACTACCACCCTCAACTACCACTACAACCCTCAACTACCACTACTATCCTCAACTACCACCAGTGTCTTCACCACAATCCTGACCATCCTTAAAAGCTCTAACGACCCTCCCCCCCACTTAACCTTCTTTCCCTCCCCTCCACCACCCCCCTTCAAGCTCTAGTACTCCTCTGAAGCTGCATAACTAAGCTTTACAAAGCTCTATCACTCTTACTAAGCTCTACCACTAAGTTATTCTACTAACCTCTAAGTTCCAAACTCTATAAGCTTTGAGCTTTATTAGTAGAGCTTAAGTAAGCTCTACTATTGAGTTTTACCAACCTCTAAGCTCTATCAAGGTCTACTAAACTATCAAGCTTTAAGCTCTACTAAGATCTATCAGGCTTTAAGCTCTACCAAGTCTACTACTAAACTCTACTAAGCTCTAAGCTCTACTAATCTTTATTACAAAGCTCTACCTGCCCCTTAAGTCACTAACTTCCCTTAGCTGTCACCCTTAACACCTTCCTTCCCCCTTAGTCCCCCTAAGTTCCCCTTAACACCTTCCTTCCCCCTTAGTCCCCCTAAGTTCCCCTTAACACCTTCCTTCCCCCTTAGTCCCCCTAAGATCCCCTTAACACCTTCCTTCCCCCTTAGTCCCCCTAAGTTCCCCTTATCACCTTCCTTCCCCCTTGGTCCCCCTAAGTTCCCTTAACACCTTCCTTCCCCCTTAGTCCCAAGTTCCCCTTAACACCTTCCTTCCCCCTTAGTCCCCCTAAGTTCCCCTTATCACCTTCCTTCCCCCTTAGTACCCCTAAGTTCCCCTTATCACCTTCCTTCCCCCTTAGTCCCCCTAAGTTTCCCTTAGCCCCCTAAGTTCCCCTTAACACCTTCCTTCCCCCTTAGTCCCCCTAAGTTCCCCTTATCACCTCCCTTAGTCCCCTTAAGTTTCCCTTAGTCCCCCTAAGTTCCCCTTAACACCTTCCTTCACCCTTAGTCCCCCTAAGTTCCCCTTACCACCTTTCTTCCCCCTTAATCCCCCTAAGTTCCCCTTATCACCTTCCTTCCCCCTTAGTCCCCCTAAGTTCCCCTTAACACCTTCCTTCCCCCTTAGTCCCCCTAAGTTCCCCTTATCACCTTCCTTCCCCCTTAGTCCCCTAAGTTCCCTTAACACCTTCCTGCCCCTTAGCCCCCCTAAGTTCCCCTTATCACCTTCCTTCCCCCTTAGTCCCCCTAAGTTCCCCTTAACACCTTCCTTCCCCCTTAGTCCCCCTAAGTTCCCCTTAACACCTTCCTTCCCCCTTAGTTCCCCTAAGTTCCCCTTAACACCTTCCTTCCCCCTAAGTACCCCTAAGTTCCCCTTATCACCTTGCTTCCCCCTTAGCCCCCATAAGTTCCCCTTATAACCTTCCTTCCCCCTTAGTCCCCCTAAGTTCCCCTTAACACCTTCCTTCCCCCTTAGTCCCCCTAAGTTCCAAGTAACGCCTTCATTCACCCTTAGTCCCCCTAAGTTCCCCTTAACACCTTCCTTCCCCCTTAGTCCCCCTAAGTTCCCCCTAACACCTTCCTTCCCCCTTAGCCCCCCTAAGTTCCCCTTAACACCTTCCTTCCCCCTTAGTCACCCTAAGTTCCCCTTAACACCTTCCTTACCCCTTAATCCCCCTAAGTTCCCCTTAACACCTTCCTTCCCCCTTAGTCCCCCTAAGTTCCCCTTAACACCTTCCTTCCCCCTTAGTCCCCCTAAGTTCCCCTTAACACCTTCCTTCCCCCTTAGTCCCTCTAAGTTCCCCTTAACACCTTCCTTCCCCCTTACTCCCCCTAAGTTCCCCTTAACACCTTCCTTCCCCCTTAGTCCCCCTAAGTTCCCCTTAACACCTTCCTTCCCCCTTATTCCCCCTAAGTTCCCCTTAACACCTTCCTTCCCCCTTAGTCCCCCTAAGTTCCCCTTAACACCTTCCTTCCCCCTTAGTCCCCCTAAGTTCCCCTTAACACCTTCCTTCCCCCTTAGTCCCCCTAAGTTCCCCTTAACAATTTCCTTCCCCCTTAGTCCCCCTAAGTTCCCCTTAACACCTTCCTTCCCCCTTAGTCCCCCTAAGTTCCCCTTAACACCTTCCTTCCCCCTTAGTCCCCCTAAGTTCCCCTTAACACCTTCCTTCCCCCTTAGTCCCCCTAAGTTCCCCTTAACACCTTCCTTCCCCCTTATTCCCCCTAAGTTCCCCTTAACACCCTTCCTTCCCCCTTAGTCCCCCTAAGTTCCCCTTAACACCTTCCTTCCCCCTTAGTCCCCCTAAGTTTCCCCTTAACACCTTCCTTCCCCCTTAGTCCCCCTAAGTTCCCCTTAACACCTTCCTTCCCCCTTAGTCCCCCTAAGTTCCAATTAACACCTTCCTTCACCCTTAGTCCCCCTAAGTTCCCCTTAACACCTTCCTTCCCCCTTAGTCCCCCTAAGTTCCCCTTAACACCTTCCTTCCCCCTTAGTCCCCCTAAGTTCCCCTTAACACCTTCCTTCCCCCTTAGTCCCCCTAAGTTCCCCTTAACACCTTCCTTCCCCCTTTGTGCCCCTAAGTTCCCCTTAACACCTTCCTTCCCCCTTAGTCCCCCTAAGTTCCCCTTAACACCTTCCTTCCTCCTTAGTCCCCCTAAGTTCCCCTTAACACCATCCTTCCCCCTTAGTCCCCCTAAGTTCCCCTTAACACCTTCCTTCCCCCTTAGTCCCCCTAAGTTCCCCTTAACACCTTCCTTCCCCGTTAGTCCCCCTAAGTTCCCCTTATCACCTTCCTTCCCCCTTGGTCCCCCTAAGTTCCCTTAACACCTTCCTTCCCCCTTAGTCCCAAGTTCCCATTATCACCTTCCTTCCCCCTTAGTCCCCCTAAGTTCCCCTTATCACCTTCCTTCCCCCGTAGTACCCCTAAGTTCCCCTTATCACCTTCCTTCCCCCGTAGTCCCCCTAAGTTTCCCTTAGCCCCCTAAGTTCCCCTTATCACCTTCCTTCCCCCTTAGTCCCCCTAAGTTCCCCTTAACACCTTCCTTCCCCTTAGTCCCCCTAAGTTCCCCTTAACACCATCCTTCCCCCTTAGTCCCCCTAAGTTCCCCTTAACACCTTCCTTCCTCCTTAGTCCCCCTAAGTTCCCCTTAACACCATCCTTCACCCTTAGTCCCCCTAAGTTCCCCTTAACACCTTCCTTCCCCCTTAGTCCCCCTAAGGTCCCCTGCTCACCTTCCTTCCCCCTTGGTCCCCCTAAGTTCCCTTAACACCTTCCTTCCCCCTTAGTCCCAAGTTCCCCTTATCACCTTCCTTCCCCCTTAGTCCCCCTAAGTTCCCCTTATCACCTTCCTTCCCCCTTAGTACCCCTAAGTTCCCCTTATCACCTTCCTTCCCCCTTAGTCCCCCTAAGTTTCCCTTAGCCCCCTAAGTTCCCCTTAACACCTTCCTTCCCCCTTAGTCCCCCTAAGTTCCCCTTAACACCTTCCTTCCCCCTTAGTCCCCCTAAGTTCCCCTTAACACCTTCCTTCCCCCTTAGTCCCCCTAAGTTCCCCTTAACACCTTCCTTCCCCCTTAGTCCCCCTAAGTTCCCCTTAACACCTTCCTTCCCCCTTAGTCCCCCTAAGTCCCCCTTAACACCTTCCTTCCCCCTTAGTCCCCCTAAGTTCCCCTTACCAACAACAACATCTCTTGTGTCTCGCTACAATGTCTTGTATTTTCCTGTCTTTCGTTGTATTTCCCTGTAGTTTGTTGTATTTTAATGTATTTGTTGTATTTTGCTGTATTTTCCTGTACTTTGTTGTATTTTGCTGTATTTTGTTGTATTTTGTTGTATTTTGTTGTATTTTGCTGTATTTTGCTGTATTTTGTTGTATTTTGCTGTATTTTGTTGTATTTTGTTGTATTTTGTTGTATTTTGCTGTATTTTGTTGTATTTTGTTGTATTTTGCTGTATTTTGTTGTATTTTGTTGTATTTTGCTGTATTTCCCTGTATTTTGCTGTATTTTGCTGTATTTCCCTGTATTTTGCTGTATTTTGCTGTATTTCCCTGTATTTCATTGTATTATGTTGTATTATGTTGTATATTATATAGGGGTACTACAAGATAAATAACTAGGAGTGTATTAGTGTGGTACATCAGCGTCCTGAAGATGACTTAAACAATCTCGAAATATTCTTAGATTCCTCTTCTTCACTCTGGGTTATTTCTTGTGTTATTGCGTGTTCTGTGGTGCTATTTGTGTGTTATTGTGTGTTATATGGTGTTATTTCAGTGTTATTGCGTGTTCTACGGTGTTATTTCAGTGTTATTGCGTGTTCTACGGTGTTATTTCAGTGTTATTGCGTGTTCTACGGTGTTATTTCAGTGTTATTGCGTGTTCTACGGTGTTATTTCAGTGTTATTGCGTGTTCTACGGTGTTATTTCAGTGTTATTGCGTGTTCTACGGTGTTATTGCGTGTTATATGGTGTTATTTCAGTGTTATTGCGTGTTCTACGGTGTTATTGCGTGTTCTACGGTGTTATTGCGTGTTATAAGGTGTTATTGCGTGTTCTACGGCGTTATTTGAATGTTCTACGGTGTTATTTTAGCAGTGTGGAGGGGGAAATTAACGTACATGGACGCACACGGACGATCACCTCCCACCTACCCGATACACACATACAAGCGCACACACATGCACACGTACGTAGGTGTGTGTGTGTGTGTGTGTGTGTGTGTGTGTGTGTGTGTGTGTGTGTATTAACGACCTTTATGTGGAAATGGCAGTAAATTTGCCGATACAAAACTACGCCGAATTATTGATTCTGAGGATACCAGTGACCTCCAGGGTACCAGTGACCTCCAGGGTACCAGTGACCTCCAAAATACTAGTAACCTCCAGGGTACCAGTGACCTCCAAAATACTAGTAACCTCCAGGGTACCAGTGACCTCCAGGGTACCAGTGACCTCCAAAATACTAGTAACCTCCAGGGTACCAGTGACCTCCAAACTACTAGTAACCTCCAGGGTACCAGTGACCTCCAAACTACTAGTAACCTCCAGGGTACCAGTGACCTCCAAACTACTAGTAACCTCCAGGGTACCAGTGACCTCCAGGGTACCAGTGACCTCCAAACTACTAGTAACCTCCAGGGTACCAGTGACCTCCAGGGTACCAGTGACCTCCAAAATACTAGTAACCTCCAGGGTACCAGTGACCTCCAAACTACTAGTAACCTCCAGGGTACCAGTGACCTCCAAACTACTAGTAACCTCCAGGGTACCAGTGACCTCCAAACTACTAGTAACCTCCAGGGTACCAGTGACCTCCAAACTACTAGTAACCTCCAGGGTACCAGTGACCTCCAGGGTACCAGTGACCTCCAAACTACTAGTAACCTCCAGGGTACCAGTGACCTCCAGGGTACCAGTGACCTCCAAACTACTAGTAACCTCCAGGGTACCAGTGACCTCCAAACTACTAGTAACCTCCAGGGTACCAGTGACCTCCAAACTACTAGTAACCTCCAGGGTACCAGTGACCTCCAGGGTACCAGTGACCTCCAAACTACTAGTAACCTCCAGGGTACCAGTGACCTCCAGGGTACCAGTGACCTCCAAACTACTAGTAACCTCCAGGGTACCAGTGACCTCCAGGGTACCAGTGACCTCCAAAATACTAGTAACCTCCAGGGTACCAGTGACCTCCAGGGTACCAGTGACCTCCAAAATACTAGTAACCTCCAGGGTACCAGTGACCTCCAGGGTACCAGTGACCTCCAAAATACTAGTAACCTCCAGGGTACCAGTGACCTCCAAACTACTAGTAACCTCCAGGGTACCAGTGACCTCCAAACTACTAGTAACCTCCAGGGTACCAGTGACCTCCAGACTACGAGTTACCTCCAGGGTACCAGTGACCTCCAGGGTACCAGTGACCTCCACACTACTAGTTACCTCCAGGGTACCAGTGACCTCCAGGGTACCAGTGACCTCCAAAATACTAGTAACCTCCAGGGTACCAGTGACCTCCAAACTACTAGTAACCTCCAGGGTACCAGTGACCTCCAAACTACTAGTAACCTCCAGGGTACCAGTGACCTCCAAACTACTAGTAACCTCCAGGGTACCAGTGACCTCCAAACTACTAGTAACCTCCAGGGTACCAGTGACCTCCAGGGTACCAGTGACCTCCAAACTACTAGTAACCTCCAGGGTACCAGTGACCTCCAGGGTACCAGTGACCTCCAAAATACTAGTAACCTCCAGGGTACCAGTGACCTCCAAACTACTAGTAACCTCCAGGGTACCAGTGACCTCCAAACTACTAGTAACCTCCAGGGTACCAGTGACCTCCAGGGTACCAGTGACCTCCAAACTACTAGTAACCTCCAGGGTACCAGTGACCTCCAGGGTACCAGTGACCTCCAAAATACTAGTAACCTCCAGGGTACCAGTGACCTCCAAACTACTAGTAACCTCCAGGGTACCAGTGACCTCCAAACTACTAGTAACCTCCAGGGTACCAGTGACCTCCAGGGTACCAGTGACCTCCAAACTACTAGTAACCTCCAGGGTACCAGTGACCTCCAGGGTACCAGTGACCTCCAAAATACTAGTAACCTCCAGGGTACCAGTGACCTCCAAACTACTAGTAACCTCCAGGGTACCAGTGACCTCCAAACTACTAGTAACCTCCAGGGTACCAGTGACCTCCAGGGTACCAGTGACCTCCAAAATACTAGTAACCTCCAGGGTACCAGTGACCTCCAGGGTACCAGTGACCTCCAGGGTACCAGTGACCTCCAAAATACTAGTAACCTCCAGGGTACCAGTGACCTCCAGGGTACCAGTGACCTCCAAAATACTAGTAACCTCCAGGGTACCAGTGACCTCCAGGGTACCAGTGACCTCCAGGGTACCAGTGACCTCCAGGGTACCAGTGACCTCCAGGGTACCAGTGACCTCCAGGGTACCAGTGACCTCCAGGGTACCAGTGACTTCCAGGATACCAGTGACCTCCAGGGTACCAGTGACCTCCAGGGTACCAGTGACCTCCAGGGTACCAGTGACCTCCAGGGTACCAGTGACCTCCAGGGTACCAGTGACCTCCAGGGTACCAGTGACCACCAGGATACCAGTGACCTCCAGGGTACCAGTGACCTCCAGGATACCAGTGACCTCCAGGGTACCAGTGACCACCAGGATACCAGTGACCTCCAGGGTACCAGTGACCTCCAGGATACCAGTGACCTCCAGGGTACCAGTGACCACCAGGATACCAGTGACCTCCAGGATACCAGTGACCACCAAGATACCAGTGACCTCAAGGGTACGAGTGACCTCCAGGGTACCAGTGACCTCCAGGGTACCAGTGACCTCCAGGATACCAGTGACCACCAAGGTACCAGTGACCTCCAGGGTACCAGTGACCTTCAGGAGAGTACCAGTGACCTCCAGGATACCAGTGACCACAAGCGAACCAGTGACCTCTAGGATACCAGTGACCTCCAAGAAACCAGTGACCACGACACCAGTGACCTCCACTATATCAGTGACCTCCAGGGTACCAGTGACCTGCAGGATATCAGTGACTTCCAGGGTACCAGTGACCTCCACGATACCAGTGACCTCCACGATACCAGTGACCTCCACGATACCAGTGACCACCAGGGTACCAGTGACCTGCAGGATATCAGTGACCTCCAGGAGGATCATACAAGTGTAGACCTTGATCATACAAGTGTAGATCTTGATCATACAAGTGTAGACCTTGATCATGCAAGTGTAGACCTTGATCATACAAGTGTAGATCTTGATCATACTAGTGTAGACCTTGATCATACAAGTGTAGATCTTGATCATACTAGTGTAGACCTTGATCATACAAGTGTAGACCTTGATCATACTAGTGTAGATCTTGATCATACTAGTGTAGACCTTGATCATACAAGTGTAGACCTTGATCATACTAGTGTAGACCTTGATCATACAAGTGTAGACCTTGATCATACAATTGTAGATCTTGATCATACAAGTGTAGACCTTGATCATGCAAGTGTAGACCTTGATCATACAAGTGTAGATCTTGATCATACTAGTGTAGACCTTGATCATACAAGTGTAGATCTTGATCATACTAGTGTAGACCTTGATCATACAAGTGTAGACCTTGATCATACTAGTGTAGATCTTGATCATACTAGTGTAGACCTTGATCATACAAGTGTAGACCTTGATCATACTAGTGTAGACCTTGATCATACAAGTGTAGACCTTGATCATACAAGTGTAGACCTTGATCATACAAGTGTAGATCTTGATCATACAAGTGTAGACCTTGATCATACAAGTGTAGATCTTGATCATACTAGTGTAGACCTTGATCATACAAGTGTAGACCTTGATCATACAAGTGTAGATCTTGATCACACAAGTGTAGACCTTGATCATACAAGTGTAGACCTTGATCATACAAGTGTAGATCTTGATAATACAAGTGTAGACCTTGATCATACAAGTGTAGATCTTGATCATACTAGTGTAGACCTTGATCATACAAGTGTAGACCTTGATCATACAAGTGTAGATCTTGATCACACAAGTGTAGACCTTGATCATACAAGTGTAGATCTTGATAATACAAGTGTAGACCTTGGTCATACAAGTGTAGACCTTGGTCATACAAGTGTAGATCTTGATCATACAAGTGTAGACCTTGATCATACAAGTGTAGATCTTGATCATACAAGTGTAGACCTTGATCATACAAGTGTAGACCTTGATCATACAGGTGAAGTAGAGCTTGGTCATACAGGTGAAGTAGAGCTTGATCATACAGGTGAAGTAGACCTTGATTATACAGGTGAAGTAGACCTTGATCATACAGGTGAAGTAGACCTTGATCATACAGGTGAAGTAGACCTTGATCATACAGGTGAAGTAGACCTTGATCATACAGGTGAAGTAGACCTTGATCATACAGGTGAAGTAGACCTTGATCATACAGGTGAAGTAGACCTTGATCATACATGTGAAGTAGACCTTGATCATACAGGTGAAGTAGACCTTGATCATACAGGTGAAGTAGAGCTTGATCATACAGGTGAAGTAGACCTTGATCATACAGGTGAAGTAGACCTTGATCATACAGGTGAAGTAGACCTTGATCATACAGGTGAAGTAGACCTTGATCATACAGGTGAAGTAGAGCTTGATCATACAGGTGAAGTAGACCTTGATCATACAGGTGAAGTAGAGCTTGATCATACAGGTGAAGTAGACCTTGATCATACAGGTGAAGTAGAGCTTGGTCATACAGGTGAAGTAGAGCTTGGTCATACAGGTGAAGTAGAGCTTGATCATACAGGTGAAGTAGACCTTGATCATACAGGTGAAGTAGACCTTGATCATACAAGTGTAGACCTTGATCATACAGGTGAAGTAGAGCTTGATCATACAGGTGAAGTAGACCTTGATCATACAGGTGAAGTAGAGCTTGATCATACAGGTGAAGTAGAGCTTGATCATACAGGTGAAGTAGACCTTGATCATACAGGTGAAGTAGAGCTTGATCATACAGGTGAAGTAGAGCTTGATCATACAGGTGAAGTAGAGCTTGATCATACAGGTGAAGTAGAGCTTGATCATACAAGTGTAGACCTTGATCATACAGGTGAAGTAGAGCTTGATCATACAGGTGAAGTAGACCTTGATCATACAGGTGAAGTAGACCTTGATCATACAGGTGAAGTAGAGCTTGATCATACAAGTGTAGACCTTGATCATACAGGTGAAGTAGAGCTTGATCATACAGGTGAAGTAGACCTTGATCATACAGGTGAAGTAGACCTTGATCATACAGGTGAAGTAGACCTTGATCATACAGGTGAAGTAGAGCTTGGTCATACAGGTGAAGTAGACCTTGATCATACAGGTGAAGTAGACCTTGATCATACAGGTGAAGTAGAGCTTGATCATACAGGTGAAGTAGAGCTTGGTCATACAGGTGAAGTAGAGCTTGGTCATACAGGTGAAGTAGAGCTTGATCATACAGGTGAAGTAGACCTTGATCATGCAGGTGAAGTAGAGCTTGATCATACAGGTGAAGTAGACCTTGATCATACAGGTGAAGTAGACCTTGATCATACAGGTGAAGTAGAGCTTGGTCATACAGGTGAAGTAGAGCTTGGTCATACAGGTGAAGTAGAGCTTGATCATACAGGTGAAGTAGAGCTTGATCATACAGGTGAAGTAGAGCTTGATCATACAGGTGAAGTAGAGCTTGATCATACAGGTGAAGTAGAGCTTGATCATACAGGTGAAGTAGAGCTTGATCATACAGGTGAAGTAGAGCTTGGTCATACAGGTGAAGTAGAGCTTGATCATACAGGTGAAGTAGACCTTGATCATGCAGGTGAAGTAGAGCTTGATCATACAGGTGAAGTAGAGCTTGATCATACAGGTGAAGTAGAGCTTGATCATACAGGTGAAGTAGAGCTTGGTCATACAGGTGAAGTAGAGCTTGGTCATACAGGTGAAGTAGAGCTTGATCATACAGGTGAAGTAGAGCTTGATCATACAGGTGAAGTAGAGCTTGATCATACAGGTGAAGTAGAGCTTGATCATACAGGTGAAGTAGAGCTTGATCATACAGGTGAAGTAGAGCTTGGTCATACAGAATGTGAAAAAGACTTGGGAGTCATGGTAAGCAGAAATCTAAAGCCAAGACAGCAGTGCCTCAGTGTGCGCAACAAGGCCAACAGATTACTTTGATTTATCTCAAGAAGTATAAGTAACAGAAGTCCAAAAGTTATTTTACAGCTCTATACATCACTAGTGAGGCCTCAGATTACACAGGTCTATACATCACTAGTGAGGCCTCAGATTACACAGGTCTATACATCACTAGTGAGGCCTCAGATTACACAGGTCTATACATCACTAGTGAGGCCTCAGATTACACAGGTCTATACATCACTAGTGAGGCCTCAGATTACACAGCTCTATACATCACTAGTGAGGCCTCAGATTACACAGCTCTATACATCACTAGTGAGGCCTCAGATTACACAGCTCTATACATCACTAGTGAGGCCTCAGATTACACAGCTCTATACATCACTAGTGAGGCCTCAGATTACACAACTCTATACATCACTAGTGAGGCCTCAGATTACACAGCTCTATACATCACTAGTGAGGCCTCAGATTACACAGGTCTATACATCACTAGTGAGGCCTCAGATTACACAACTCTATACATCACTAGTGAGGCCTCAGATTACACAGCTCTATACATCACTAGTGAGGCCTCAGATTACACAGCTCTATACATCACTAGTGAGGCCTCAGATTACACAGCTCTATACATCACTAGTGAGGCCTCAGATTACACAGGTCTATACATCACTAGTGAGGCCTCAGATTACACAACTCTATACATCACTAGTGAGGCCTCAGATTACACAGCTCTATACATCACTAGTGAGGCCTCAGATTACACAGCTCTATACATCACTAGTGAGGCCTCAGATTACACAGGTCTATACATCACTAGTGAGACCTCAGATTACACAGCTCTATACATCACTAGTGAGGCCTCAGATTACACAGGTCTATACATCACTAGTGAGGCCTCAGATTACACAGCTCTATACATCACTAGTGAGGCCTCAGATTACACAGCTCTATACATCACTAGTGAGGCCTCAGATTACACAGCTCTATACATCACTAGTGAGGCCTCAGATTACACAGCTCTATACATCACTAGTGAGGCCTCATTTAGATTATGCTGCTCAGTTTTGGTCCCCTTACTACAGGATGGACATAGACTCATTAGAGAACATACAGAGAAGAATAACTAAAATGATTTACTGTGTAAGGAACCTCCCGTATGAAGATAGACTTAAAGCCTTAAATCTCCACTCTCTGGAGAGGCGTAGAATGAGGGGAGATATCATTGAAGTGTATAAGTGGATGACGGGCATAAACAAGGGAGACATTAATAAAGTACTGAGGGTGTCGAACCAGGTAAGAACCAGGAATAATGGATTTAAGTTGGATAAATTTAGATTTAGAAAGGACATTAGTAAGTACTGGTTACGTGGAACAATCTCCCGAGCAGGATGATAAAGGCCAAGATCCTGTGGAGCTTTAAAAAGATTGGACACATATATGAGGGAAAATGGCTGGGGTTGATTCGTACCTGGGATGCTTTAGAGGACAGGTAAACACCAGGACACAGACAAGGTTTCTGTCCAGGGTACTTGATCACTTGTAACGTACAGAGGTTAAAGGACAGTGTAGGTGGAGAGTCAGGTGTGAGTGACACATTGTGACCTGAAGAATATATATATTGTGATGATGACAGGTAGACAATGTGATGCTGTGACACCAGTGTTGATGACAGGTAGACAATGTGATGCTGTGACACTAGTGTTGATGACAGGTAGACAATGTGATGCTGTGACTCCAGTGTTGATGACAGGTAGACAATGTGATGCTGTGACACTAGTGTTGATGACAGGTAGACAATGTGATGCTGTGACTCCAGTGTTGATGACAGGTAGACAATGTGATGCTGTGACTCCAGTGTTGATGACAGGTAGACAATGTGATGCTGTGACTCCAGTGTTGATGACAGGTAGACAATGTGATGCTGTGACTCCAGTGTTGATGACAGGTAGACAATGTGATGCTGTGACTCCAGTGTTGATGACAGGTAGACAATGTGATGCTGTGACACCAGTGTTGATGACAGGTAGACAATGTGATGCTGTGACACCAGTGTTGATGACAGGTAGACAATGTGATGCTGTGACTCCAGTGTTGATGACAGGTAGACAATGTGATGCTGTGACACCAGTGTTGATGACAGGTAGACAATGTGATGCTGTGACACCAGTGTTGATGACAGGTAGACAATGTGATGCTGTGACTCCAGTGTTGATGACAGGTAGACAATGTGATGCTGTGACTCCAGTGTTGATGACAGGTAGACAATGTGATGCTGTGATTCCAGTGTTGATGACAGGTAGACAATATGATGCTGTGACTCCAGTGTTGATGACAGGTAGACAATGTGATGCTGTGACTCCAGTGTTGATGACAGGTAGACAATGTGATGCTGTGACACCAGTGTTGATGACAGGTAGACAATGTGATGCTGTGACTCCAGTGTTGATGACAGGTAGACAATGTGATGCTGTGACTCCAGTGTTGATGACAGGTAGACAATGTGATGCTGTGACACCAGTGATGATGATGACAGGTAGACAATGTGATGCTGTGCCTCCAGTGTTGTTAGGTAGGTGATGCTGTGCCTCCAGTGTTGTGAGGTAGGTGATGCTGTGTCTCCTTTGTTAGGTAGGTGATGCTGTGCCTCCAGTGTTGTTAGGTAGGTGATGCTGTGTCTCCTGTGTTGTTAGGAAGGTGATGCTGTGACTCCAGTGTTGTTAGGTAGGTGATGCTGTGACTCCAGTGTTGTTAGGTAGGTGATGCTGTGGCTCCAGTGTTGTTAGGTAGGTGATGCTGTGATTCCAGTGTTGTTAGGTAGGTGATGCTGTGATTCCAGTGTTGTTAGGTAGGTGATGCTGTGACTCCAGTGTTGTTAGGTAGGTGATGCTGTGACTCCAGTGTTGTTAGGTAGGTGATGCTGTGACTCCAGTGTTGTTAGGTAGGTGATGCTGTGACTCCATTGTTAGGTAGGTGATGCTGTGACTCCAGTGTTGTTAGGTAGGTGATGCTGTGACTCCAGTGTTGTTAGGTAGGTGATGCTGTGTCTCCTGTGTTGTTAGGTAGGTGATGCTGTGACTCCAGTGTTGTTAGATAGGTGATGCTGTGACTCCAGTGTTGTTAGACAGGTGATGCTGTGATTCCACTGTTGTTAGGTAGGTGATGCTGTGACTCCAGTGTTGTTAGGTAGGTGATGCTGTGACTCCAGTGTTGTTAGGTAGGTGAAGCTGTGTCTCCTGTGTTGTTAGGTAGGTGATGCTGTGATTCCAGTGTTGTTAGGTAGGTGATGCTGTATCTCCTGTGTTGTTAGGTAGGTGATGCTGTATCTCCTGTGTTGTTAGGTAGGTGATGCTGTGATTCCAGTGTTGTTAGGTAGGTGATGCTGTGTCTCCTGTGTTGTTAGGTAGGTGATGCTGTGATTCCAGTGTTGTTAGGTAGGTGATGCTGTGATCCAGTGTTGTTAGGTAGGTGATGCTGTGATTCCAGTGTTGTTAGGTAGATGATGCTGTGTCTCCTGTGTTGTTAGGTAGGTGATGCTGTGATTCCATTGTTAGGTAGGTGATGCTGTATCTCCTGTGTTGTTAGGTAGGTGATGCTGTGATTCCAGTGTTGTTAGGTAGATGATGCTGTGTCTCCTGTGTTGTTAGGTAGGTGATGCTGTGATTCCAGTGTTGTTAGGTAGGTGATGCTGTGTCTCCTGTGTTGTTAGGTAGGTGATGCTGTGACTCCAGTGTTGTTAGGTAGGTGATGCTGTGTCTCCTGTGTTGTTAGGTAGGTGATGCTGTGATTCCAGTGTTGTTAGGTAGGTGATGCTGTGTCTCCTGTGTTGTTAGGTAGGTGATGCTGTGATTCCAGTGTTGTTAGGTAGGTGATGCTGTGATTCCAGTGTTGTTAGGTAGGTGATGCTGTGACTCCAGTGTTGTTAGGTAGGTGATGCTGTGGCTCCAGTGTTAGGTGATGCTGTGACTCCAGTGTTGTTAGGTAGGTGATGCTGTGGCTCCAGTGTTGTTAGGTGATGCTTTGACTTCAGTGTTGTTAGATAGGTGATGCTGTGACTCCAGTGTTGTTAGGTAGGTGATGCTGTGACACCAGTGTTGTTAGGTGATGCTATGATTCCAGTGTTGTTAGATAGGTGATGCTGTGACACCAGTGTTGTTAGGTGATGCTATGATTCCAGTGTTGTTAGATAGGTGATGATGTGACTCCAGTGTTGTTAGATAGGTGATGCTGTGACTCCAGTGTTGTTAGGTAGGTGATGCTGTGACTCCAGTGTTGTTAGGTAGGTGATGCTGTGACTCCAGTGTTGTTAGGTAGGTGATGCTGTGACTCCAGCGTTGTTAGATAGGTGATGCTGTGACTCCAGTGTTGTTAGATAGGTGATGCTGTGTCTCCAGTGTTGTTAGGTGATGCTGTGACTCCAGCGTTGTTAGATAGGTGATGCTGTGACTCCAGTGTTAGGTAGGTGATGCTGTGACTCCAGTGTTGTTAGGTAGGTGATGCTGTGACTCCAGTGTTGTTAGGTAGGTGATGCTGTGACTCCAGCGTTGTTAGATAGGTGATGCTGTGACTCCAGTGTTGTTAGATAGGTGATGCTGTGACTCCAGTGTTGTTAGATAGGTGATGCTGTGACTCCAGTGTTAGATAGGTGATGCTGTGACTCCAGTGTTGTTAGGTAGGTGATGCTGTGACTCCAGTGTTGTTAGATAGGTGATGCTGTGACTCCAGCGTTGTTAGATAGGTGATGCTGTGACTCCAGCGTTGTTAGATAGGTGATGCTGTGACTCCAGTGTTGTTAGATAGGTGATGCTGTGACTCCAGTGTTGTTAGATAGGTGATGCTGTGACTCCAGTGTTGTTAGATAGGTGATGCTGTGACTCCAGTGTTGTTAGATAGGTGATGCTGTGACTCCAGCGTTGTTAGATAGGTGATGCTGTGACTCCAGCGTTGTTAGATAGGTGATGCTGTGACTCCAGTGTTGTTAGGTAGGTGATGCTGTGGCTCCAGTGTTGTTAGGTAGGTGATGCTGTGACTCCAGTGTTGTTAGGTGATGCTGTGGCTCCAGTGTTGTTAGGTGATGCTGTGGCTCCAGTGTTGTTAGGTAGGTGATGCTGTGACTCCAGTGTTGTTAGGTGATGTTGTGGCTCCAGTGTTGTTAGGTAGGTGATGCTGTGACTCCAGTGTT
Organism: Cherax quadricarinatus; assembly: GCF_038502225.1. Taxonomy (NCBI): domain Eukaryota; kingdom Metazoa; phylum Arthropoda; class Malacostraca; order Decapoda; family Parastacidae; genus Cherax; species Cherax quadricarinatus. The sequence goes on from NC_091391.1 coordinate 7,733,847, forward strand.
GTTAGGTGATGCTGTGACTCCAGTGTTGTTAGGTAGGTGATGCTGTGACTCCAGTGTTGTTAGGTGATGCTGTGACTCCAGTGTTGTTAGGTGATGCTGTGACTCCAGTGTTGTTAGGTGATGCTGTGACTCCAGTGTTGTTACTTGTCCTGGTGGAAGGGATACTTGTTCTGGTAGTAGGGATACTTGTTCTAGTAGCAGAGATACTTGTCCTGGTGAGAGGGATAGTTGTCCTGGCGAGAGGGATACTCTTCCTGGTGAGTGGGATACTTGTGCTAGTGAGAGGGATACTTGTGCTGGCGAGAGGGATACTTGTGCCGGTGAGAGGGATACTTGTCCTGGTGAGAGGGATACCCGTCCTGGTGAGAGGTATACCCGTCCTGGTGAGAGGGATACTTGTCCTGGTGAGAGGTATACCCGTCCTGGTGAGAGGTATACCCGTCCTGGTGAGAGGGATACTTGTCCTGGTGAGAGGGATACCCGTCCTGGTGAAAGAGATACCCATCCTGGTGAGAGGGATACCCGTCGTGGTAAGAGATACTTGTCCTGGTGAGAGGCATACCCGTCCTGGTGAGAGAGATACCCATCCTGGTGAGAAGGATACCCGTCATGGTGAGAGGGATACCCGTCCTGGTGAGAGGGATACCCGTCCTTTTGAGAGGGATACCCGTCCTGGTGAGAGGTATACCCGTCCTGGTGAGAGGTATACCCGTCCTGGTGAGAGGGATACTTGTCCTGGTGAGAGGGATACCCGTCCTGGTGAAAGAGATACCCATCCTGGTGAGAGGTATACCCGTCCTGGTGAGAAGGATACTTGTCCTGGTGAGAGGGATACCCGTCCTGGTGAGAGAGATACCCATCCTGGTGAGAAGGATACCCGACATGGTGAGAGGGATACCCGTCCTTTTGAGAGGGATACCCGTCCTTTTGAGAGGGATACCCGTCCTGGTGAGAGGTATACCCGTCCTGGTGAAAGGTATACCCGTCCTGGTGAGAGGGATACCCGTCATGGTGAGAGGGATACCCGTCATGGTGAGAGGGATACCCGTCCTGGTGAGAGGGATACCCGTCCTTTTGAGAGGGATACCCGTCATTTTGAGAGGGATACCCGTCCTGGTGAGAGGGATACCCGTCCTGGTGAGAGGGATATCCGTCATGGTGAGAGGGATACCCGTCCTGGTGAGAGGTATACCCGTCCTGGTGAGAGGGATACCCGTCCTGGTGAGAGGGATACCCGTCCTGGTGAGAGGGATACCCGTCCTGGTGAGAGGGATACCTGTTTACTCTCTTGGTGTGCTTGTTGATGTTTAGGGGGCGGGGTGACGTTTCCAACGCGCTAGTAATCAGGTCCCAAGGAGCGAAACACTGCCAACACACGTGTCCCAAGGGAGCGAGTTTCGCCCATCTCCCCCTGTTTCAGCTGTGTGTGTGGGGGGGGGGTCTAGTGGTCTAAAGCGTCATGCGTTTTCTCTCGCCATGAGGGGGACCAAAATAACATGGGTTCGACTCCTTGACTAGTACCGTGTGTAATATATATATATATATATATATATATATATATATATATATATATATATATATATATATATATATATATATATATATATAGTAGTTGTGGTAATAATGATAGTACTGGTTATAGTTGTGGTAGTTGTGTTGGTAGTTGTGGTAGTAGTGGTGGTAGTTGTGGTAGTAGTGGTAGTTGTGGTAATGGTGGTAGTTGTGGTAGTAGCAATGGTGGTAGTTGTGTTGGTAGTTGTGGTAGTAGTGGTGGTAGTTGTGGTAGTAGTGGTAGTTGTGGTAATGGTGGTAGTTGTGGTAGTAGCAATGGTGGTAGTTGTGTTGGTAGTTGTGGTAGTAATGGTGGTAGTTGTGATAGTGATGATTGTGGTAGTACATGTGGTAGTGTATATATATACACTACTACCACAACTTACACTATTACCGCAACTACCAGTACTACCACAACCACCACTATCACAACTACAACCATTACTACCACAGTTATCACTATCATAACTACAACCACTACTACCACAACCATCACTATCACAAATACAACCATTACTACCACAACTACCACCACGACTACTTCCACAACCACACGTACCACCAGTACTACCATAACCACCATCACAACTGCCACCACAACTACCACTATCACTACAACCAGTACTACCACAACTACCACAAGTACTACCACAATCAATATCACAACTACCAACAGTAGTACCACAACTACCACCATTACTACCACCACAACCACCATTACTACTACCACAACTACCACCATTACTACCACCACTACTACCACAACTACCACCACTACCACAAGTATAACCACTACTACCTTTACTACCACAACTACAACCAGTACTACCATAAACACCTTCACAACTACCAACAGTATTACCACAACTACCACTACCACAACTACCACCACAACTACCACCACAACTACCACCATTACTACTACCACAACTACCACCACTACCACCATTACTACCACCACTATCAACTACCACAACTATCACTACAAGCAGTACTACCACAACTACCTCAGGTACTACCACAATCATCACTACCACAACTACCATCATTACTACCACCACTACCACCATTACTACCACAACTACCACCACTACCACAACTACCACCACTACCACAACTACCACCCCTGGATCCCTACTAACCACCATCCTGCATGTACGAGTAATTGTGGTAGTCAATGTTTATAGTCCAAATGTTGGTTAATTAAAAATTATTATTATTATTATTAATCATTATTATAGAGGGAGATAAAGTTGAACTATCTCCCCACTATTCACCCCCTCTCCTCCCCCTTCCCTTAGGGAGAAGGGGTGTTAAAGGGAGGGGGTGAATATTGTCAAATTCTATCGTGTCTTCAGAACGATTCGTTCCAGTTTGTCGTAACCTGTGTTTATGTTCACGCGAGGCGAGCTGTCAGTAGACTGTCAGCTGTCAGCTAGCGGTCAGCTAGTCAGCTGGTGGTCAGCTAGTCAGCTGGTGGTCAGCTAGTCAGCTGGTGGTCAGCTAGTCAGCTGGTGGTCAGCTAGTCAGCTGGTCAGCTGTCAGCTAGTGGTCAGCTAGTCAGCTGGTGGTCAGCTAGTCAGCTGGTCAGCTGTCAGCTAGTGGTCAGCTAGTCAGCTGGTGGTCAGCTAGTCAGCTGGTCAGCTGTCAGCTAGTGGTCAGCTAGTCAGCTGGTCAGCTGTCAGCTAGTGGTCAGCTAGTCAGCTGGTGGTCAGCTAGTCAGCTGGTGGTCAGCTAGTCAGCTGGTGGTCAGCTGTCAGCTAGTGGTCAGCTGTCAGCTAGTGGTCAGCTAGTCAGCTGGTGGTCAGCTGGTCAGCTGTCAGCTAGTGGTCAGCTAGTCAGCTGGTCAGCTGTCAGCTAGTGGTCAGCTAGTCAGCTGGTGGTCAGCTAGTCAGCTGGTGGTCAGCTAGTCAGCTGGTGGTCAGCTAGTCAGCTGGTGGTCAGCTAGTCAGCTGGTGGTCAGCTGGTCAGCTAGTCAGCTGGTGGTCAGCTAGTCAGCTGGTGGTCAGCTAGTCAGCTGGTGGTCAGCTAGTCAGCTTGTGGTCAGCTGGTCAGCTAGTCAGCTAGTGGTCAGCTAGTCAGCTGGTGGTCAGCTAGTCAGCTGGTGGTCAGCTAGTCAGCTGGTGGTCAGCTAGTCAGCTGGTGGTCAGCTAGTCAGCTTGTGGTCAGCTAGTCAGCTTGTGGTCAGCTAGTCAGCTGGTGGTCAGCTAGTCAGCTGGTGGTCAGCTGACTCACTAATCATTAAGGATCGATGGCTAAGCTTCACATCACATCATCACTAATGGACTACAATCTTAACACTTGTGATTGTACTGGGAGTACTAGCAGCAATACTACTAGTTGTACTGGGAGTACTAGCAGCAATACTACTAGTTGTACTGGGAGTACTAGCAGCAATACTACTAGTTGTACTGGGAGTACTAGCAGCAATACAAATAGTTGTACTGGGAGTACTAGCATCACTAATACTGTCTTCCATTTATACACCTCAATCATATCCCCCCTAATTCTACGTCTTTCTAGAGAGTGCAGTTTCAGGGCCCTTAGTCTATCCTCATAGGGAAGGTTTCTGATACATGGGATCAACTTTGTCATCCTCCTTTGTACATTTTCCAGAGCATTTATATCCATTCTGTAATACGGTGACCAAAACTGTGCAGCATAATCTAAATGAGGCCTAACCAAGGATGTATAGAGTTGAAGAACAACCTGAGGACTTCTATTATTTATGCTTCTTGATATGAAGCCAAGGATTCTATTAGCTTTATTGCGAACACTTATGCACTGTTGTCTTGGTTTCAGATTACTGCTAACCAGAACTCCTAAATCTTTTTCGCAATCCGTAATATTAAGATCTACATTATTTAGTTTATATGTGGCATGGTTATTGTCCTGTCCAACATTTAGAACTTTGCATTTGTCTATATTAAACTGCATCTGCCACTTCTCCGACCACTGCATTAGTCTATTCAAATCTTCCTGGAGTGCTCGAATGTCCTCGTCAGATTGAATTCGACGGCCTATTTTGGTGTCATCGGCAAACTTGCTTATGTCGCTCTTTATGCCCTCATCTATGTCGTTTATGTAGATTGTGAACAGCAGGGGGCCCAACACTGACCCCCTGTGGAACACCGCTCGTGACGCTTCCCCACTCTGATTTCTCCCCATTTATGCAGGTTAAATAACTTAATATAATTGCATGTTTTCACAGTCCATTTTAATCTGTGTGTATTTAATTCTCGACATTTACTAAGATTCATAGTGACAGTGTCTGGTTCATTTCTTAACATTCTAATACCGAGTACAGTGTTAATCTCAACAATCCTATCACTGATACTAGAAATACCAAGCTCCTTCCTCATATTAAGAATCTTTGTAGATTTGGGAGACCCAAGAATAATTCTGAGAGCTTCATTTTGCATTAACTCCAAGGGTCGGAGAGAACTTTCTCTAGCTAATATCAACATGGGAGCAGCATAATCAATTAAGGACCTAACATAGGCTATGTACATCATTCTCACGATTCTCACATTAGCACCATAGTTGGGATTGTAGCCAGCAACAGCTTTGAGAGCATTTAGCCTAGCTTTACATTTCTTGTTTAGTTGTGGTATAGTGGATTTGTTAAAGGGTACATCTACACCAAGATATCTGTAAGTTTTAACGTAGCTAATGATTTCACCCTGCAAATAGATGGGTGGGGGATGTCGTTTGCTTGTTAATATTTTTGTTTTAGAGGAAGATATTATGAGGCCTAGTCGATTACAAATTGCTTGAACTTCATTAAGAATGGTATTCATCTTCTTATGCCCTGTTGTATGGATCATGATATCATCAGCATAGCTTATAGCTATATGTTTAGGTGAGGCAGGTAGAGCATTTAGGAGAGCATTAATCAGAATATTAAATAGCATGGGACTAAGAACTCCTCCCTGCGGTGTACCTAAAGACATTTCTTTAGAATCACTTCTGAACCCTTGGTAAAGGACAGAGGATACTCTATTTGACAGGTATCCTATTATCCAGCAGAGTAAGCTACCACCAATATTCATTTTGGCTAGTTCATGTAGTATAACGGTTCTGTTCGCAATATCAAATGCAGATTTTAGATCAAGAAAAGTGGTAAAACTAGTAGAGGTGTGTGCAGTGAGAAAGGTGGAAATACAGTTCTGCACACTTTTACCTTTCATGAACCCATAGAGGTAGGGGGAAAGTTGATGTCTGATTCTGTAGTACAGTCTCTTAAGTATCATTCTTTCAAAAGTTTTACAAAGACAACTAGTTAAAGAGATCGGCCTAAATGTATCAGGCTGTTGGGGCTTAGGGATAGGCACAATGAGACTATTGGTCCAGGAAGTAGGAAGAACGCCCTCAATGTAACTGAGATTATACAGTGCTAACACCTTGTTATCAGGGACCTGCCTCAAGGGTCGTGAGGTTATCAGGGACCTGCCTCAAGGGTTATGAGGTTATCAGGGACCTCCCTCAAAGGTTGTGACGTTATCAGGGACCTGCCTCAAGGGTTGTGACGTTATCAGGGACCTGCCTCAAGGGTTGTGACGTTATCAGGGACCTGCCTCAAGGGTTGTGACGTTATCAGGGACCTGCCTCAAGGGTTGTGACGTTATCAGGGACCTGCCTCAAGGGTTGTGACGTTATCAGGGACTTGCCTCAAGGGTCGTGAGGTTATCAGGGACCTGCCTCAAGGGTCGTGAGGTTATCAGGGACCTGCCTCAAGGGTCGTGAGGTTATTAGGGACCTGCCTCAAGGGTCGTGAGGTTATCAGGGACCTGCCTCAAGGGTCGTGAGGTTATCAGGGACCTGCCTCAAGGGTTGTGAGGTTATCAGGGACCTGCCTCAAGGGTTGTGAGGTTATCAGGAACCTGGTTCAAGGGTTGTGAGGTTACCAGGAACCTGCCTCAAGGGTTGTGAGGTTATCAGGGACCTGCCTCAAGGGTTGTGAGGTTATCAGGACCTGCCTCAAGGGTTGTGAGGTTATCAGGGACCTGCCTCAAGGGTTGTGAGGTTATCAGGGACCTGCCTCAAGGGTTGTGAGGTTATCAGGGGCCTGCCTCAAGGGCTGTGAGGTTATCAGGGGCCTGTTTCAAGGGTTGTGAGGTTATCAGGGACCTGCATCAAGGGTCGTGAGGTTATTAGCGACCTGCATCAAGGGTCGTGAGGTTATCAGGGACCTGCATCAAGGGTCGTGAGGTTATCAGGGACCTGCATCAAGGGTTGTGACGTTATCAGGGACCTGCCTCAAGGGTGGTGAGGTTATCAGGGGCCTGCCTCAAGGGTTGTGAGGTTATCAGGGACCTGCCTCAAGAGCTGCGAGGTTATCAGAAACCTGCCTCAAGGGTTGTGACGTTATCAGGGACCTGCCTCAAGGGTTGTGACGTTATCAGGGACCTGCCTCAAGGGTTGTGACGTTATCAGGGACCTGCTTCAAAGGTCGTGAGGTTATCAGGGACCTGCCTCAAGGGTCGTGAGGTTATCAGGGACCTGCCTCAAGGATCGTGAGGTTATCAGGGACCTGCCTCAAGGGTCGTGAGGTTATCAGGGACCTGCCTCAAGGGTTGTGAGGTTATCAGGGACCTGCCTCAAGGGTTGTGAGGTTATCAGGAACCTGGTTCAAGGGTCGTGAGGTTACCAGGAACCTGCCTCAAGGGTTGTGAGGTTATCAGGGACCTGCCTCAAGGGATCTGAGGTTATCAGGGACCCGCCTCAAGGGTTGTGAGGTTATCAGGGACCTGCCTCAAGGGTTGTGAGGTTAGCAGGACCTGCCTCAAGGGTTGTGAGGTTATCAGGGACCTGCCTCAAGGGTTGTGAGGTTATCAGGGACCTGCCTCAAGGGTTGTGAGGTTATCAGGGACCTGCCTCAAGGGTTGTGACGTTATCAGGGACCTGCCTCAAGGGTTGTGACGTTATCAGGGACCTGCCTCAAGGGTTGTGACGTTATCAGGGACCTGCCTCAAGGGTTGTGAGGTTATCAGGGACCTGCCTCAAGGGTTGTGAGGTTATCAGGGACCTGCCTCAAGGGTCGTGAGGTTATCAGGGACCTGCCTCAAGGGTTGTGAGGTTATCAGGGACCTGCCTCAAGGGTCGTGAGGTTATCAGGGACCTGCCTCAAGGGTCGTGAGGTTATCAGGGACCTGTCTCAAGGGTTGTGAGTTTATCAGGGACCTGCCTCAAGGGTCGTGAGGTTATCAGGGACCTGCCTCAAGGGTTGTGAGGTTATCAGGGACCTGCCTCAAGGGTTGTGAGGTTATCAGGGACCTGCCTCGAGGGACGTAAGGTTATCAGGGACCTGCCTCAAGGGTTATGAGGCTATCAGGGACCTGCCTCAATGGTTGTGAGGTTATCAGGGACCTGCCTCAAGGGTCGTGAGGTTATCAGGGACCTGCCTCAAGGGTTGTGAGGTTATCAGAGACCTGCCTCAAGGGTCATGAGGTTATCAAGGACCTGCCTCAAGGGTTGTGAGGTTATCAGGGACCTGCCTCAAGGGTTGTGAGGTTATCAGAGACCTGCCTCAAGGGTCGTGAGATTATCAGGGACCTGCCTCAAGGGTCGTGAGGTTATCAGAGACCTGCCTCAAGGGTCGTGAGGTTATCAGAGACCTGCCTCAAGGGTCGTGAGGTTATCAGGGACCTGCCTCAAGGGTCGTGAGGTTATCAGGGACCTGCCTCAAGGGTCGTGAGGTTATCAGGGACCTGCCTCAAGGGTCGTGAGGTTATCAGGGACCTGCCTCAAGGGTCGTGAGGTTATCAGGGACCTGCCTCAAGGGTTGTGAGGTTATCAGGGACCTGCCTCAAGGGTTGTGAGGTTATCAGGGACCTGCCTCAAGGGTTGTGAGGTTATCAGGGACCTGCCTCAAGGGTTGTGAGGTTATCAGGGGCCTGCTTTAAGGGCTGTGAGGTTATCAGGGGCCTGTCTCAAGGGTTGTGAGGTTATCAGGGACCTGCATCAAGGGTCGTGAGGTTATTAGCGACCTGCATCAAGGGTCGTGAGGTTATCAGGGACCTGCATCAAGGGTCGTGAGGTTATCAGGGACCTGCCTCAAGGGTCGTGAGGTTATCAGGGACCTGCCTCAAGGGTTGTGAGGTTATCAGGGACCTGCCTCAAGGGTCGTGAGGTTATCAGGGACCTGCCTCAAGGGTCGTGAGGTTATCAGGGACCTGTCTCAAGGGTTGTGAGTTTATCAGGGACCTGCCTCAAGGGTCGTGAGGTTATCAGGGACCTGCCTCAAGGGTTGTGAGGTTATCAGGGACCTGTCTCAATGGTTGAGAGGTTATCAGGGACCTGCCTCGAGGGACGTAAGGTTATCAGGGACCTGTTTCAAGGGTTGTGAGGCTATCAGGGACCTGCCTCAAGGGTCGTGAGGTTATCAGGGACCTGCCTCAAGGGTCGTGAGGTTATCAGAGGCCTGCCTCAAGGGTTGTGAGGTTATCAGAGACCTGCCTCAAGGGTCATGAGGTTATCAAGGACCTGCCTCAAGGGTCGTGAGGTTATCAAGGACCTGCCTCAAGGGTTGTGAGGTAATCAGAGACCTGCCTCAATGGTCGTGAGGTTATCAGGGACCTGCCTCAAGGGTCGTGAGGTTATCAGAGACCTGCCTCAAGGGTCGTGAGGTTATCAGAGACCTGCCTCAAGGGTCGTGAGGTTATCAGGGACCTGCCTCAAGGGTCGTGAGGTTATCAGGGACCTGCCTCAAGGGTCGTGAGGTTATCAGGGACCTGCCTCAAGGGTCGTGAGGTTATCAGGGACCTGCCTCAAGGGTCGTGAGGTTATCAGGGACCTGCCTCAAGGGTCGTGAGGTTATCAGAGACCTGCCTCAAGGGTCGTGAGGTTATCAGGGACCTGCCTCAAGGGTTGTGAGGTTATCAGAGACCTGCCTCAAGGGTCGTGAGGTTATCAGGGACCTGCCTCAAGGGTCGTGAGGTTATCAGGGACCTGCCTCAAGGGTCGTGAGGTTATCAGGGACCTGCCTCAAGGGTTGTGAGGCTATCAGAGACCTGTCTCAAGTGTTCTGAGGTTATCAGGGACCTGCCTCAAGGGTCGTGAGGTTATCAGGGACCTGTCTCAAGTGTTCTGAGGTTATCAGGGACCTGTCTCAAGTGTTCTGAGGTTATCAGGGACCTGCCTCAAGGGTCGTGAGGTTATCAGGGACCTGTCTCAAGTGTTCTGAGGTTATCAGGGACCTGCCTCAAGGGTCGTGAGGTTATCAGGGACCTGTCTCAAGTGTTCTGAGGTTATCAGGGACCTGCCTCAAGGTTCTGAGAATATCACAGGTTATACCATCCTCTCCAGCAGCAGTTGATCGACCTTTAGTTAACACATTATCTAATTTAAACTCGAAGAGGCAATCACACTCATCAACTTTTTGGCTCAGAATTAATCAATTACATTTCTTCAGAAGTACTCTCTAAGTTTTTTCTAATATGAGATGGAAGGCTTTCATGCCTAGATGTTTTGGACCAGTCATTTATGAGGTCATTTGCTTTTTCAAGAGGAAAGGGATGAGCAACATTGCCAGTCTTTTTCCTGGTTATTTTATTTATACCTTTCCAAGCCAAACTCAAAGGGGTGGACCTATTTAATCCACTAACAAACTGTTCCCATTCCTGTTGACTAAGTTCTTCCTTTCTATTCCTTGCATTTGTTAGTGCAGCTTGGAACGTTCTGAGCAGGTCTGGGGTTCTACATTCACGGTATGCTTTACCAATCCTCCTAGCTGCATGTGTTAGATTGTGTAGCTGTGGATCATTATAGTATTTACATTGGTTTTTATTGTTATTTATAGTGGAGGGTCTTTGTTTCCTATTCCTGCCCACTTTCTGTGAGAACACTCTCAATAGTGGTAATTAAATCATCATTAAATTTTTGTGTGTCAATGGGCTCGTAATTCTTATACCATTGATCCAAGTGGTTAATAAAGTTGTCTCTGTGTTCTGGTTTGAGAATAAGTTTCCTCCTTCTGTATTTAACTCCTTGATTGCTGGAGATGTGATCAAGATTGACAGTTGTTAGTCTTGGGAAGTGATCAGATAGAAGATCATCAACTATGACAGAGTCATGCATCGTATATGATGTATTAAATCCAAGACACGATCTAGTATGCCACCATATATGTGAGTAGGCTCAGTAGTGCCCACAATTCCAACATTATCATGATCATTTAGCAATTTCAGTACCTTAGTTCCATTGGTGCTTGTTATAGACTCACCAATATTATGTCTGACATTGAAGTCTCCAAGAATGAGAGTAGGTTCACTACTGATGTGATCTGACAAAGCATCAGGTCGAAGTTGGTTCACTGGAGCATCAAGACGAAAACTGTATACGGAAAAATCGCCTGCATGTACTTTGACACCATGATACTCCATGTTTACTTGACATTGCAGGGCAAAGAGGGAATGTAACAAGTTGTAAAACACATCACACAACAGAAGTTTCCCAAAGGAAAACCTTTGGAAACCAGATTATCCCATCAGTACTGAATCAGTATGGACCAGGAGTTGAATGCTATCGTCAGTCAGGTCAGTTTTTACAATCATCCACCGAGGTGGACTGCTGCCTAGATCATTGTGCCCAACAGTTCCCTCATGGAAACAAACATTATTGAATCCTCGGGTTTGAAACATGATAGGAATGCCATGTATATAACTCAAGTTCTGGGATATACAAACTCGATGACTATTTAGTGAAGTCTAGAAAGAACAAAGTCACAATACCGTGACTGGAACAGCACACAAATAACCCACACATAGGAGAGAGAAACTTACGAAGATGTTTCGGCGAGACCTCGACCTAAACGTCGTCGTAAGCTCCTTTATGGCTTATCCAAGTCTATCATACACAACCTAAAGCAACACTACTATACAAAATCGCAGAATTGCTAATTATGCCATGAGACCTCATGAGGATCTGGTGACGTTAGACCAGTGACCTCAGTACTATCCTCACATTTACTCCATCGTGAACGTGTCCTGCCCATCGTTATAACCATTACGAGTAAACCCACTGAGCTACACCAGCATAAAGGTTCTCTATAGTGTTGCAATCACTGATTGCAACATGGTAGTTGCAACTAGCTTAGTGGATTACAGCCCAACAGGCTTAGGCTTTTATGTACTGATAAAGGATAATTGGAAAATTGTGAATTGTCTGGGTATTATCTCTTAAGAATAATGTGAAACATCCATAAATAACCAAGATACAGGAATAATAACCAAGATACAGGAATAATAACCAAGATACAGGAATAATAACCAAGATATAGGAATAATAACCAAGATACAGGAATAATAACCAAGATACAGGAATAATAACCAATATACAGGAATAATAACCAAGATACAGGAATAATAACCAAGATACAGGAATAATAACCAAGATACAGATATAATAACCAAGATACAGGAATAATAACCAAGATACAGGAATAATAACCAAGATACAGGAATAATAACCAAGATACAGATATAATAACCAAGATACAGGAATAATAACCAAGATACAGGAATAATAACCAAGATACAGGAATAATAACCAAGATACGGTAATAATAACCAAGATACAGGAATAATAACCAAGATACAGGAATAATAACCAAGATACAGGAATAATAACCAAGATACAGGAATAATAACCAAGATACAGGAATAATGACCAAGATACAGGAATAATAACCAAGATACAGGAATAATAACCAAGATACAGATATAATAACCAAGATACAGGAATAATAACCAAGATACAGGAATAATAACCAAGATACAGGAATAATAACCAAGATACAGGAATAATAACCAAGATACGGTAATAACCAAGATACAGGAATAATAACCAAGATACAGGAATAATAACCAAGATACAGGAATAATAACCAAGATACAGGAATAATAACCAAGATACAGATATAATAACCAAGATACAGGAATAATAACCAAGATACAGGAATAATAACCAAGATACAGGAATAATAACCAAGATACAGGAATAATAACCAAGATACAGATATAATAACCAAGATACAGGAATAATGACCAAGATACAGATATAATAACCAAGATACAGGAATAATAACCAAGATACAGGAATAATAACCAAGATACAGGAATAATAACCAAGATACAGATATAATAACCAAGATACAGGAATAATGACCAAGATACAGATATAATAACCAAGATACAGATATAATAACCAAGATACAGGAATAATGACCAAGATACAGGAATAATAACCAAGATACAGGAATAATAACCAAGATACAGGAATAATAACCAAGATACAGGAATAATGACCAAGATACAGGAATAATGACCAAGATACAGGAATAATAACCAAGATACAGGAATAATAACCAAGATACAGGAATAATAACCAAGATACAGGAATAATAACCAAGATACAGGAATAATAACCAAGATACAGGAATAATAACCAAGATACAGGAATAATAACCAAGATACAGGAATAATGACCAAGATACAGGAATAATGACCAAGATACAGGAATAATAATTGATACTGAGGATATCAGTATTTAAGAATATATGGAGAGGTTCGGCCAAGCTTTACCTGCAACATTCTACAACCTCCCAAGACGTACACTATTTTAAGCTGACAAATGAGCGCATTTGACTCTTATTAATTACAAGGTTTACATACAATATTGTTTTGTACGTGTATTATCCAGCAGTGCAACGTAATCTCTTGTGTCACGTGACTTGTTGACGGTGATTAGTTAAAGCTTAAGCTGCCTGTTACATCTGTTATTCTGTTTCCCACTTTCTGTAAACTCTGAGGCCCTCTTCTGCCCTACCATAAACTGGGAGGCCCTCTTCTACCCTACCATAAACTGGGAGGCCCTCTTCTACCCTACCATAAACTGGGAGGCCCTCTTCTACCACACCATAAACTGGGAGGCCCTCTTCTACCCTACCATAAACTGGGAGGCCCTCTTCTACCACACCATAAACTGGGAGGCCCTCTTCTACCCTACCATAAACTGGGAGGCCCTCTTCTACCCTACCATAAACTGGGAGGCCTTCTTCTGCCCTACCATAAACTGGGAGGCCCTCTTCTACCCTACCATAAACTGGGAGGTTCTCTTCTACCCTACCATAAACTGGGAGGCCCTCTTCTACCCTACCATAAACTGGGAGGCCCTCTTCTACCCTACCATAAACTGGGAGACCCTCTTCTACCCTACCATAAACTGGGAGGCCCTCTTCTACCCTACCTTAAACTGGGAGACCCTCTTCTACCCTACCATAAACTGGGAGGCCCTCTTCTGCCTTACCATAAACTAGGAGACCCTCTTCTACCCTACCATAAACTGGGAGGCCCTCTTCTACCCTACCATAAACTGGGAGGCCCTCTTCTACCCTACCATAAACTGGGAGACCCTCTTCTACCCTACCATAAACTGGGAGGCCCTCTTCTACCCTACCATAAACTGGGAGACCCTCTTCTACCCTACCATAAACTGGGAGGCCCTCTTCTACCCTACCATAAACTGGGAGGCCCTCTTCTACCCTACCCTAAACTGGGAGGCCCTCTTCTACCCTACCCTAAACTGGGAGGCCCACTCCTACCACACCATAAACTGGGAGGCCCTCTTCTACCCTACCCTAAACTGGGAGGCCCACTTCAACCACACCATAAACTGGGAGGCCCACTCCTACCACACCTTAAACTGGGAGGCCCTCTTCTACCCTACCCTAAACTGGGATACCCTCTTCTACCCTACCCTAAACTGGCAGGCCCACTTCTACCACACCATAAACTGGGAGGCCCACTTCTACCACACCATAAACTGGGAGGCCCACATCTACCCTACCATAAACTGGGAGGCCCTCTTCTACCCTACCCTAAGCTGGGAGACCCTCTTCTACCCTACCATAAACTGGGAGACCCTCTTCTGCCCTACCATAAACTGGGAGGCCCTCTTCTGCCCTACCCTAAAATGGGAGACCCTCTTTTGCCCTACCATAAACTGGGAGACCCTCTTCTACCTTACCCTAAACTGGGAGACCATCTTCTGCCCTACAATAAACTGGGAGACCCTCTTCTACCCTACCATAAAATGGGAGACCCTCTTCTACCCTACCATAAACTGGGAGGCCCTCTTCTGCCCTACCATAAACTGGGAGGCCCTCTTCTACCCTACCATAAACTGGGAGGCCCTTTTCTACCCTACCATAAACTGGGAGGCCCTCTTCTACCCAACCCTAAACTGGGGGGCCCACTACTACCACACCATAAACTGGGAGGCCCTCTTCTACCCTACCCTAAACTGGGAGGCCCACTTCTACCACACCATAAACTGGGAGGCCCTCTTCTACCCTACCCTAAACTGGGAGGCCCACTCCTACCACACCATAAACTGGGAGGCCCTCTTCTACCCTACCCTAAACTGGGAGGCCCACTTCTACCACACCATAAACTGGGAGGCCCACTCCTCCCACACCATAAACTGGGAGGCCCTCTTCTACCCTACCCTAAACTGGGAGGCCCACTCCTACCACACCATAAACTGGGAGGCCCTCTTCTACCCTACCCTAAACTGGGAGGCCCACTTCTACCACACCATAAACTGGGAGGCCCACTCCTCCCACACCATAAACTGGGAGGCCCTCTTCTACCCTACCCTAAACTGGGAGGCCCTCTTCTACCCTACCCTAAACTGGGAGGCCTTCTTCTACCCTACCCTAAACTGGCAGGCCCACTTCTACTACACCATAAACTGGGAGGCCCACTTCTACCACACCATAAACTGGGAGGCCCACTTCTACCACACCATAAACTGGGATGCCCTCTTCTACCCTACCCTAAACTGGAAGGCCCACTTCTACCACACCATAAACTGGTAGGCCCACTTCTACCACACCATAAACCGGGAGGCCCACTTCTACCACACCATAAACTGGGAGGCCCACTTCTACCACACCATAAACTGGGAGGCCCACTTCTACCACACCATAAACTGGGAGGCCCACTTCTACCACACCATAAACTGGGAGGCCCTCTTCTACCAATCCATAAACTGGGAGGCCCACTTCTACCACACCATAAACTGGGAGGCCCTCTTCTACCACACCATAAACTGGGAGGCCCACTTCTACCACACCATAAACTGGGAGGCCCACTTCTACCACACCATAAACTGGGAGGCCCACTTCTACCACACCATAAACTGGGAGGCCCTCTTCTACCACACCATAAACTGGGAGGCCCATTTCTACCACACCATAAACTGGGAGGCCCATTTCTACAACACCATAAACTGGGAGGCCCTCTTCTACCACACCATAAACTGGGAGGCCCACTTCTACCACACCATAAACTGGTAGGCCCTCTTCTACCACACCATAAACTGGGAGGCCCTCTTCTACCACACCATAAACTGGGAGGCCCTCTTCTGCCCTACCATAAACTGGGAGGCCCTCTTCTACCCTACCATAAACTGGGAGGCCCTCTTCTACCCTACCATAAACTGGGAGGCCCTCTTCTACCCTACCCTAAACTGGGGGACCCACTCCTACCACACCATAAACTGGGAGGCCCTCTTCTACCCTACCCTAAACTGGGAGGCCCACTTCTACCACACCATAAACTGGGAGGCCCTCTTCTACCCTACCCTAAACTGGGAGGCCCACTCCTACCACACCATAAACT
Organism: Cherax quadricarinatus; assembly: GCF_038502225.1. Classification (NCBI taxonomy): domain Eukaryota; kingdom Metazoa; phylum Arthropoda; class Malacostraca; order Decapoda; family Parastacidae; genus Cherax; species Cherax quadricarinatus. The sequence goes on from NC_091391.1 coordinate 7,750,082, forward strand.
GGGAGGCCCTCTTCTACCCTACCCTAAACTAGGAGGCCCACTTCTACCACACCATAAACTGGGAGGCCCACTCCTCCCACACCATAAACTGGGAGGCCCTCTTCTACCCTACCCTAAACTGGGAGGCCCTCTTCTACCCTACCCTAAACTGGGAGGCCTTCTTCTACCCTACCCTAAACTGGCAGGCCCACTTCTACTACACCATAAACTGGGAGGCCCACTTCTACCACACCATAAACTGGGAGGCCCACTTCTACCACACCATAAACTGGGATGCCCTCTTCTACCCTACCCTAAACTGGAAGGCCCACTTCTACGACACCATAAACTGGTAGGCCCACTTCTACCACACCATAAACCGGGAGGCCCACTTCTACCACACCATAAACTGGGAGGCCCACTTCTACCAGACCATAAACTGGGAGGCCCACTTCTACCACACCATAAACTGGGAGGCCCACTTCTACCACCCCATAAACTGGGAGGCCCTCTTCTACCAATCCATAAACTGGGAGGCCCACTTCTACCACACCATAAACTGGGAGGCCCTCTTCTACCACACCATAAACTGGGAGGCCCACTTCTACCACACCATAAACTGGGAGGCCCACTTCTACCACACCATAAACTGGGAGGCCCACTTCTACCACACCATAAACTGGGAGGCCCTCTTCTACCACACCATAAACTGGGAGGCCCACTTCTACCACACCATAAACTGGGAGGCCCACTTCTACCACACCATAAACTGGGAGGCCCTCTTCTACCACACCATAAACTGGGAGGCCCTCTTCTACCACACCATAAACTGGGAGGCCCACTTCTACCACACCATAAACTGGGAGGCCCTCTTCTACCAATCCATAAACTGGGAGGCCCACTTCTACCACACCATAAACTGGGAGGCCCTCTTCTACCACACCATAAACTGGGAGGCCCTCTTCTACCACACCATAAACTGGGAGGCCCTCTTCTACCACACCATAAACTGGGAGGCCCACTTCTACCACACCATAAACTGGGAGGCCCACTTCTACCACACCATAAACTGGGAGGCCCTCTTCTACCACACCATAAACTGGGAGGCCCACTTCTACCACACCATAAACTGGGAGGCCCTCTTCTACCAATCCATAAACTGGGAGGCCCACTTCTACCACACCATAAACTGGGAGGCCCTCTTCTACCACACCATAAACTGGGAGGCCCTCTTCTACCACACCATAAACTGGGAGGCCCTCTTCTACCACACCATAAACTGGGAGGCCCTCTTCTACCACACCATAAACTGGGAGGCCCTCTTCTACCACACCATAAACTGGGAGGCCCTCTTCTACCACACCATAAACTGGGAGGCCCACTTCTACCCTACCCCACATGGTGAGAAGCAGTGAGGGTGCTGAGCAGACTGGTGGTGTGGCAAGCATCACTACGCTGCCTCTGATAGAACTTCCCTTCATTCCTCAAGTTGTTACTCTTGCAACATTACATAGCTCCTGATGACACACACAGACATCTGAAAGTACTTGAGCTGAAGATTTACATCCCCCCCCCTTGGTTTGCATATATATATATATATATATATATATATATATATATATATATATATATATATATATATATATATATATATATATATATATATATATATATAAAAACACTGATCTCTGGCTGAAGGAGACTCGAACCTACGAACCTTGAAACAAGGTACGCAGTGCTTTACGTATCTACCCACACGTTGATGATACAGCAACAACAGCAATACCAGCAACAGAAACAGCAAATCAATATACAGCATCAACAGTATCAACAGCATTAACAGTAATATAAACAGCATCAACGGGTAAAGAACATCAACGACATAAACGGGAACAAAAGCATCAATATTATAAACAAAACCATCAACAGGAGCAACAGCATCAACAAGAACAGCAGCATCAGCATCAATACAAACATCGAAAGGAACAGCAACAGCATAGCATCAACGGCATCATCAATGGCAGCAATGGCCTCAACGGCAGCATCAATGGCAGCAACGGCATCAACGGCAGCATCAACAGCAGCATTAACGGGAGCATCAACGGCAGCATCAACCACATCAATGGGAGCATCAACGGCAGCATCAACCACATCAATGGCAGCATCAACGGCAGTATCAATAGCAGCATCAACGGCACCATCAGCAGCAGCATCAACCACATCATCGGCAGCATCAATGGCATCAACTCCAGCATCAACAGCAGCATCAACCACATCAACAGCAGCATCAACGGCATCAACCACAGCGTCAACGGCAGCATCAACGGCATCACCCACATCAACAGCAGCATCAACCACAGCATCAACGGCAGCATCAACGGCATCACCCACAACGGCAGCATCAACCACATCAACGGCAGCATCAACAGCATCAACCACATCAACGGCAGTATCAACGGCAGCATCAACGGCATCAACAGCATCAACCACATCAACGGCAGCATCAACCACATCAACGGCAGCAACAGCATCAACAGCAGAATTAACAGCAGCAATAACAGCATCGACGGCAGCATCAACAGCATCAACGGCAGCATCAACGGCATCAACAGCATCAACAGCATCAACGGCAGCATCAACAGCATCAACGGCAGCATCAACAGTAGCATCAACAGCATCAACGGCAGCATCAACGGCAGCATCAACAGCAGCATCAACAGCATCAACGGCAGCATCAACGGCAGCATCAACAGCATCAACAGCAGCATCAACGGCATCAACGGCAGCATCAACGGCATCAACGGCAGCATCAACGGCATCAACAGCAGCATCAACGGCATCAACGGCAGGATCAACAGCATCAACGGCAGCATCAATGGCATCAACAGCAGCATCAACGGCATCAACGGTATCAACGGCATCAACAGCAGCATCAACGGCATCAACAGCAGCATCAACCGCAGCATCAACAGCATCAACGGCAGCGTCAACGGCATCAACAGCAGCATCAACGGCATCAACAGCAGCAACAACGGCAGCATCAACGGCAGCATCAACGGCAGCATCAACGGCAGCAAGAGACCAAGAAATCTTCCAGTCATCTGTGGTCCCGTCATGGTAATCTGTACGGTCATCAGGGGTCATTGTAGGTCATCAGGGGTCACTATGGTCCATCAGGGGGTCAGAGTGAGTCATCAGGGGCTACCGGGGCCTATCAGAGGCCACTGTGGCCCATCAGGGGCCACTGTGGCCCATCAGGGGCCGATCAAAATAAGCCATCAGGGGGTTACTGTAGTTCATGGGCAAGGGGGGGGGCTTTTAGGGTCCACTGTGGGCCATCATGAGCCACTGTGGGCCATCATGAGCCACTGTGGGCCATCATGAGCCACTGTAGGACATCATGAGCCAGTGTGGGCCATCATGAGCCAGTGTGGGCCATCAATAGCCGACAGTGGCCCATGGGTCACTGTAGTTCATGGTCATTGTTGGCCATCATAGGCCTTTAGGGTCCACTGTGAGCATCATGGACCAGTGTGGGCCATCAAGGGCCCACATTGGCCGATGGGTCACTATAGTTCATGGGCCACTGTGGGTCATTATGAGCCAGTGTGGGCATTAAGGGCCTACAGTGGCCCATGGGTAACTAGTTCATTAGCCAGTGTGGGCCATCATGAGCCAGTGGCGGCCATCAAGGGCCCACAGTGGCCCATGGACCACTAGTTCATGGGCCACTGTGGGCATTATGGGGCACTGTGCGTCATCAAGGATCCCCACAGTGGCCCGTTGGTAACTATAGTTCATGGCCCACTGTGGGCCATCATGGGCCACTGTGGGCCATCATGGGCCACTGTGGGCCATCATAAGCCACTGTGGGCCATCATGGGCCACTGTGGGCCATCATGGGCCACTGTGGGCCATCATGGGCCACTGTGGGCCATCATGGGCCACTGTGGGCCATCATGGGCCACTGTGGGCCATCATGGGCCACTGTGGGCCATCATGGGCCACTGTGGGCCATCATGGGCCACTGTGGGCCATCATGGGCCACTGTGGGCCATCATGGGCCACTGTGGGCCATCATGGGCCTCTAAAACAAAAAATCCCGTCTTCCACTTCAATTCTAAAACGACCTAACTCCAAAAAAAATCTCAAAATCCTCTCATGGCTATAATTCAACTGAAAAAAAATCCACAATTCACATTTTAAAACAAGCGACGTTTCAGGCGGCCTCTGGACCATGTTTCGAACACGAAATGGCCCAGGAATGTCCAAAACGTCTACTTAAAAAAAATGCGTTGAGAGAAAAAAAATTTGGAATTGTACCAGCCACGGTATTGTATTTTTTTTTTTTTTTTTGGTTTAATATTTAGTCAAAATTTTTGATATATATATATATATATAGAATTTAATATATTTTTTTGTTTCTTGTCCCGCAGTGAACAAAATCGGGATGCCAGATTTTGGTTTACAAACCCAGCAAACCGCTGTCCAGACAGGTAGAAGTATTGGAACCATTGTTCAGTTTGTACCGGGATTGTACCAATCCTAACTCCATCCGAATGTGTACCAATCATCAGTGATCTTGAGGGGCAGTTCCACCAATCACAATTTTAGCAGCTGAGGCTGTTTTGGGCGAGTTGTTGGGACGGTGGTGTATGGTCAGGGGCCTGTGGGAGGCTAGGGGCCTGTGGGAGGCTAGGGGCCTGTGGGAGGCTAGGGACCTGTGGGTGGCTAGGGACCTGTGGGAGGCTAGGGGCCTGTGGGAGGCTAGGGACCTGTGGGAGGCTAGGGACCTGTGGGAGGCTAGGGGCCTGTGGGAGGCTAGGGGCCTGTGGGAGGCTAGGGGCCTGTGGGAGGCTAGGGGCCTGTGGGAGGCTAGGGGCCTGTGGGAGGCTAGGGACCTGTGGGAGGCTAGGGACCTGTGGGAGGCTAGGGGCCTGTGGGAGGCTAGGGACCTGTGGGAGGCTAGGGGCCTGTAGGAGGCTAGGGACCTGTGGGAGGCTAGGGGCCTTTGGAAACTTTGGGAGGCTAGGGGCCTGTGGGTGGCTATGGGCCTTTGGATGGCTAGGGACATGTGGGTGGCTAGGGATCTGTGGGAGGTTAGGGACCTTTGGGAAGCTAGGGACCTTTGGGAAGCTAGGGACCTTTGAGAAGGTAGGGACCTTTAGGTGCTTACGGACCTTTGGGAGCTTGGGGTCTTTTGGGAACTTAGGGACCTTTGGGAGCTTAGGGTCCTTTGGGAATTTTGGGTGTTTACGGACCTTTGGGAGCATAGGGAGCTTTGGAAGCTTTGGGAGTTTAGGGAGCTTTGGGAGCTTAGGGAGCTTTGGGAGCTTAGGGACCTTTGGGAATTTAGGGACCTTCGTTGAGCTTAGGGACCCTTGAGAGCTTTGGGACCCTTGGGGACTTAAGGACCCTTGGGAGCTTTGGGAACTTAGGAATCTTAGGGACCCTTGGACCTTAAGGATCAGGGTATAAGGGTATCTTAGGGCAGAAGCTGTGATACAAAAGGTGATTGAAGGTACCAAGACCTTTGGTAACCTTGTACCAATATCACGACAACTGGTTCCAATACACACGATACCAATGCCCCCCACCGGTACCCCTACCAGTAACCCCTACGGGTAACCCCCACCTGTAACCCCCACCGGTAACCCCCACCTGTAACCTCCACCGGTAACCCCCACCTGTGTCCCCTACCGTCAAAATATTACGTTGCGCTCTCCCCCTCCCTCTTATAACGTCGCAATACGCTGATAGCGCTGACCAGCGCCGTGTCACCGGCTATCAGCGGCCATCACCCGAGATAACATCGATATCCATCAAGAGAACATCAATGCTATCACTGCTGTCTTCCCCGTCAACAGCAGTGGACGGGAAGACAACCGACAGCACCTGCTGCTGCTGCACACTAATTATACACACTGTATAATCATATACACTGTATAGTCATACACACAGTATAATTATACACACTATCATACACACAGTATAATTATACACACTATCATACACACAGTATAATTATACACACTATCATACACACAGTATAATTATACACACTATCATACACACAGTATAATTATACACACTATCATACACACTATAATTATACACACTATAATTATACACACTATCATACACACAGTATAATTATACACACTATCATACACACTATAATTATACACACTATCATACACACTATCATACACACTATAATTATACACACTATCATACACACTATAATTATACACACTATCATACACACTATCATACACACTATAATTATACACACTATCATACACACTATAATTATACACACTATCATACACACTATAATTATACACACTATCATACACACGATATTTGCCGATAATTTTGGCGAGAACAATTTTCCTAAGTTATTTCAAGGACATTTCGACCCAGAGGTTCATTCGCCGTGTTTCGCCCTAGGAAGAGCTCTATTAGCAATGTTCTACCCTAGGTAAAGCTCTAGGGAAGACAGTGATCTCTAGCATCACCTGTGAATATTACTATCCCTTCAAAAAACAATTCCTAATTTCTGCCGCACGTTTTGCACACAAGAGGACCCATTAGGCCTAACTTACCCTAATACGGCCGATGTTTTCCTCTGGCTCATTATTCCACGTTATTTACCACATTATGAAGTGTGATAACCGAGCGTTGTTCCTACATTTAAGGAGCCGATAAGATTTTTAGAGGTCAGTACGGCGTTAGGTGTCAGTGGCCCTGTACTTTCAAAACACCAGGTTAGTGGGACTGGGTACGGTATAATTATCAGTGGCCCTGTACTTTCAAAACACCAGGTTAGTGGAACTGGGTACGGTATAATTATCAGTGGCCTGTACTTTCAAAACACCAGGTTAGTGGGACTGGGTACGGTATAATTATCAGTGGCCCTGTACTTTCAAAACACCAGGTTAGTGGGACTGGGTACGGTATAATTATCAGTGGCCCTGTACTTTCAAAACACCAGGTTAGTGGAACTGGGTACGGTATAATTATCAGTGGCCCTGTACTTTCAAAACACCAGGTTAGTGGGACTGGGTACGGTATAATTATCAGTGGCCCTGTACTTTCAAAACACCAGGTTAGTGGGACTGGGTACAGTATAATTATTAGTGGCCTGTACTTTCAAAACACCAGGTTAGTGGGACTGGGTACGGTATAATTATCAGTGGCCTGTACTTTCAAAACACCAGGTTAGTGGGACTGGGTACGGTATAATTATCAGTGGCCCTGTACTTTCAAAACACCAGGTTAGTGGGACTGGGTACGGTATAATTATTAGTGGCCTGTACTTTCAAAACACCAGGTTAGTGGGACTGGGTACGGTATAATTATCAGTGGCCCTGTACTTTCAAAACACCAGGTTAGTGGGACTGGGTACGGTATAATTATCAGTGGCCCTGTACTTTCAAAACAGGTTATTGATACTAGACACGGTGAGATATCAGAGGCCCTATAACTTCAGAACAAATTACTGAGACAGATACGGTGAAGGTTAACAGATGCCCTATATTTTCAAAACAAAAGTACTGGATACGGCGGTACCACTTAGTTGCCCTATAAAACACAAACATTCAATTCCTGACTTTCCAAGAGTACTTGCTATATTTTTTTCCTGTAACCACCCACCACTTGTAGCTTCGAGGACTGTATTGTAATATATGAACCGGAGATCGAACCGGCGTGCTTTTGGTTGTAATCTCTGACATGCTGTACCATAGAGGCCGGATATTTTCTCAATACTGGGAGACTTCTTCTCACCAAATTACTACTACTACTACTGCATATCCTCCCCCACCTCCACCACCACCACCACCACCACCACCACCTCCACCACCACCACCACCAACTCACCTTCACGTTGCCTCACTACCCCCGGGCTCGGATACAAAAGATATTAATTATTTAAAACATATCTCTTTCATCTCTTCCTCCTGGCCAGACAAGAGCCGGCTGTACCTGACGCCGGCCCTAACATCCTCATTGATATTCTGCCCACCACGGGAATGGCTCCTAGCCTCCTATCCGGCACCAGACACATCCCCACGGCTACATTATACCCATGAGTCTGTTTGACTCTTAATTTGATGAGCAACTGTTGGCCGGGGGGGGTTTCTGGGGAGGTTGGAGAAGTTGGGGGGTTGGGGGAGGATGTGGGTGTCTGTGATCAAGAGAACTGTTATCATATTCATGAAAAAAGCGAAGATAACAAGCGTAAGGAGTTCCATTCTTTGACTTTTTCTAAGGCTTTCCCCTGGGACGCTGGGTTATTATTTAAGCAGATTTTGGGAAACTGGGAATTGGGAAACGGATGGGAGTCTTTGGGATCAAGAGAACTGTTATTACATTCACGAAAAAAGCTTAGATAACAAGTGTAAGGAGTTATATTGCTCGACTTTTTCAAAGGCTTTCCATGTGACATTGTAAATTTTTAGAGTAATTTTAAAATAAGGGAAATATCGTTAATGGCCATGATAGGTATACTGGGAGATATAATCCTCTTGAATATGCACAGATATACTCCTCTTGGTGTATATGCACAGATACACTCCTCGATGTGTATATACAGTAGGGGGACAAGACTGAAGAACCATAATGGAAAGAACACAGTCTTCGATGACGTACTGACTGGGTTATCCTGAGTGGGTACCCTCCCCTGGGTGGCTAACCCTCCCCTGGGTTATCCTGGGTGGCTAACCTTCCCTTGGGTTATCCTTGGTGGCTAACCTTCCCCTGGGTTATCCTGGGTGGCTAACCCTCCCCTGGGTTATCCTTGGTGGCTAACCTTCCCCTGGGTTATCCTTGGTGGCTAACCTTCCCCTGGGTTATCCTTGGTGGCTAACCTTCCCCTGGGTTATCCTTGGTGGCTAACCTTCCCCTGGGTTATCCTGGGTGGCTAACCCTCCCCTGGGTTATCCTGGGTGGCTAACCTTCCCCTGGGTTATCCTTGGTGGCTAACCCTCCCCTGGGTTATCCTGGGTGGCTAACCTTCCCCTGGGTTATCCTGGGTGGCTAACCTTCCCCTGGGTTATCCTTGGTGGCTAACCTTGGATGTGGGCGTGGAGGAATGGTCGCTATGGACGTGGACGTGGAGGAATGGTCGCTACGGATGTGGGCGTGGGGATGGGCGTGGAGCAATGGTCGCCACGGATGTGGGCGTTCCTCTTTCACACTGTGGGCTTGGTTACTGGGCGTGGGTCGAGGTGGCCTTGTGAGACAAGACTGAACAAATCCACTAGAATACTTACAATTAAATCTGTAAATGTGTAAACGATGCAAATGATTTACAATGTTACAGTAATTTACATCAGTGGTCAATTAACAAGAACTCAAAAGTCCTTATGTTAATGTAAAAATTAATAATTTACTACCAAAAGAACCTTAGGAAACTTACCTGACCTTATTATAACAAGATAATTTAACCTAATACAACTAGATATATTTTAGATCAGTTTACAATAATTTATTAATAAAAACAGTGAAATATATGTTTTTCGTTAGATTCAAAAAGATTTTTGAGAAATTATTACATACACAAATTTTCACTTGTCTTATTCGGCAAGAAGAACGTTGCTATTTAAGCCATAATAGCAAGTTTTACCTATTCGGCACCAAGTTATATATATGAAACATTCCAGTTATTTCTGTTTTGGGTTCTATGGGCGAGGAATAATTTGGTACGGTCATGGGTTCACCACTGTGTATAGTTATTTGGTACGGTCATGGGTTCACCACTGTGTGTAGTTATTTGGTATGGTCATGGGTTCACCACTGTGTGTAGTTATTTGGTATGGTCATGGTCATGGGTTCACCACAGTGTGTAGTTATTTGGTATGGTCATGGGTTCACCACTGTGTGTAGTTATTTGGTATGGTCATGGGTTCACCACTGTGTGTAGTTATTTGGTATGGTCATGGGTTCACCACTGTGTGTAGTTATTTGGTATGGTCATGGGTTCACCACTGTGTGTAGTTATTTGGTATGGTCATGGGTTCACCACTGTGTGTAGTTATTTGGTATGGTCATGGGTTCACCACTGTGTGTAGTTATTTGGTATGGTCATGGGTTCACCACTGTGTGTAGTTATTTGGTACGGTCATGGGTTCACCACTGTGTGTAGTGTGTATATTTGGTATGGTCATGGGTTCACCACTGTGTGTAGTTATTTGGTATGGTCATGGGTTCACCACTGTGTGTAGTTATTTGGTATGGTCATGGGTTCACCACTGTGTGTAGTTATTTGGTATGGTCATGGGTTCACCACTGTGTGTAGTTATTTGGTATGGTCATGGGTTCACCACTGTGTGTAGTTATTTGGTATGGTCATGGGTTCACCACTGTGTGTAGTTATTTGGTATGGTCATGGGTTCACCACTGTGTGTAGTTATTTGGTATGGTCATGGGTTCACCACTGTGTGTAGTTATTTGGTATGGTCATGGGTTCACCACTGTGTGTAGTTATTTGGTATGGTCATGGGTTCACCACTGTGTGTAGTTATTTGGTATGGTCATGGGTTCACCACTGTGTGTAGTTATTTGGTATGGTCATGGGTTCACCACTGTGTGTAGTTATTTGGTATGGTCATGGGTTCACCACTGTGTGTAGTTATTTGGTATGGTCATGGGTTCACCACTGTGTGTAGTTATTTGGTATGGTCATGGGTTCACCACTGTGTGTAGTTATTTGGTATGGTCATGGGTTCACCACTGTGTGTAGTTATTTGGTATGGTCATGGGTTCACCACTGTGTGTAGTTATTTGGTATGGTCATGGGTTCACCACTGTGTGTAGTTATTTGGTATGGTCATGGGTTCACCACTGTGTGTAGTTATTTGGTATGGTCATGGGTTCACCACTGTGTGTAGTTATTTGGTATGGTCATGGGTTCACCACTGTGTGTAGTTATTTGGTATGGTCATGGGTTCACCACTGTGTGTAGTTATTTGGTATGGTCATGGGTTCACCACTGTGTGTAGTTATTTGGTATGGTCATGGGTTCACCACTGTGTGTAGTTATTTGGTATGGTCATGGGTTCACCACTGTGTGTAGTTATTTGGTATGGTCATGGGTTCACCACTGTGTGTAGTTATTTGGTATGGTCATGGGTTCACCACTGTGTGTAGTTATTTGGTATGGTCATGGGTTCACCACTGTGTGTAGTATATTTGGTATGGTCATGGGTTCACCACAGTGTGTAGTTATTTGATATGGTCATGGGTTCACCACTGTGTGGTATGGTCATGGGTTCACCTCTGTGTTATTTGGTATGGTCATGGGTTCACCACTGTGTAATTTGGTACGGTCTTGGGTTCACCACTGTGTGTAGTATATTTGGTATGGTCATGGGTTCACCACTGTGTAATTTGGTAGTCTTGGGTTCACCACTAATTTCATGGGTATGTGTAATTTGGTATGGTCATGGGTTCACCACAGTGTGTAGTATATTTGGTATGGTCATGGGTTCACCACTGTGTAATTTGGTATGTTCATGGGTTCACCACTGTGTAATTTGGTATGGTATGGGGTTCACCACTGTGTAATTTGGTATGGTCATGGGTTCACCACTGTGTGTAGTATATTTGGTATAGTCATGGGTTCACCACTGTGTAATTTGGTATTGTCATGGGTTCACCACTGTGTAATTTGGTATGGTCTTGGGTTCACCACTGTGTGTAGTTATTTGGTATGGTCATGGGTTCACCACTGTGTGTAGTTATTTCGTAAAGTCATGGGTTCACCACTGTGTAATTTGGTATGGTCATGGGTTCACCACTGTGTAATTTGGTATGGTCATGGGTTCACCACAGTGTGTAGTATATTTGGTATGGTCATGGGTTCACCACTGTGTAATTTGGTATGGTCATGGGTTCACCACTGTGTAATTTGGTATGGTCTTGGGTTCACCACTGTGTAATTTGGTATGGTCATGGGTTCACCACTGTGTAATTTGGTATGGTCATGGGTATCACCACTGTGTGTAGTTATTTGGTATGGTCATGGGTTCACCACTGTGTGTAGTTATTTGGTATGGTCATGGGTTCAACGTGTGTAGAAATTTAGTATGTTCATGGGTTCACCACTGTGTGTAGTTATTTGGTATGGTCATGGGTTCACCGTGTGTAGAAATTTAGTATGGTCATGGGTTCACCACTGTGTGTAGTATATTTGGTATGGTCATGGGTTCACCACAGTGTGTAGTATATTTGGTATGGTCATGGGTTCACCACAGTGTGTAGTATATTTGGTATGGTCATGGGTTCACCACTGTGTAATTTGGTATGGTCATGGGTTCACCACTGTGTGTAGTATATTTGGTATGGTCATGGGGTCACCACTGTGTAATTTGGTATGGTCATGTGTTCACCACTGTGTGTAGTATATTTGGTATGGTCATGGGTTCACCACTGTGTAATTTGGTATGGTCATGGGTTCACCACTGTGTGTAGTATATTTGGTATGGTCATGGGGTCACCACTGTGTAATTTGGTATGGTCATGGGTTCACCACTGTGTGTAGTATATTTGGTATGGTCATGGGTTCACCACTGTGTGTAGTATATTTCGTATGATCATGGGTTCACCACTGTGTGTAGTATATTTGGTATGGTCATGGGTTCACCACTGTGCAATTTGGTATGGTCATGGGTTCACCACTGTGTGTAGTATATTTGGTATGGTCATGGGTTCACCACTGTGTGTAGTTATTTGGTATGGTCATGTGTTCACCACTGTGTGTAGTTATTTGGTATGGTCATGGGTTCACCACTGTGTGTAGTATATTTGGTATAGTCATGGGTTCACCACTGTGCATAGTATATTTGGTATGGTCATGGGTTCACCACTGTGTAATTTAGTATGGTCATGGGTTCACCACTGTGTAATTTGGTATGGTCATGGGTTCACCACTGTGTAATTTGGTATGGTCATGGGTTCACCACAGTGTGTAGTATATTTGGTATGGTCATGGGTTCACCACTGTGTAATTTGGTATGGTCATGGGTTCACCACTGTGTAATTTAGTATGGTCATGGGTTCACCACAGTGTGTAGTATATTTGGTATGGTCATGGGTTCACCACTGTGTAATTTGGTATGGTCTTGGGTTCACCACTGTGTAATTTGGTATGGTCATGGGTTCACCACTGTGTAATTTGGTATGGTCATGGGTTCACCACAGTGTGTAGTATATTTGGTATGGTCATGGGTTCACCACTGTGTAATTTGGTATGGTCATGGGTTCACCACTGTGTAATTTGGTATGGTCTGGGGTTCACCACTGTGTAATTTGGTATGGTCATGGGTTCACCACTGTGTGTAGTATATTTGGTATAGTCATGGGTTCACCACTGTGTAATTTGGTATTGTCATGGGTTCACCACTGTGTAATTTGGTATGGTCTTGGGTTCACCACTGTGTGTAGTTATTTGGTATGGTCATGGGTTCACCACTGTGTGTAGTTATTTGGTATAGTCATGGGTTCACCACTGTGTAATTTGGTATGGTCATGGGTTCACCACTGTGTAATTTGGTATGGTCATGGGTTCACCACAGTGTGTAGTATATTTGGTATGGTCATGGGTTCACCACTGTGTAATTTGGTATGGTCATGGGTTCACCACTGTGTAATTTGGTATGGTCTTGGGTTCACCACTGTGTAATTTGGTATGGTCTTGGGTTCACCACTGTGTAATTTGGTATGGTCTTGGGTTCACCACTGTGTAATTTGGTATGGTCATGGGTTCACCACTGTGTAATTTGGTATGGTCTTGGGTTCACCACTGTGTAATTTGGTATGGTCATGGGTTCACCACTGTGTAATTTGGTATGGTCTTGGGTTCACCACTGTGTGTAGTATATTTGGTATGGTCATGGGTTCACCACTGTGTAATTTGGTATGGTCATGGGTTCACCACTGCATGTAGTTATTTGGTATGGTCATGGGTTCACCACAGTGTGTAGTATATTTGGTATAGTCATGGGTTCACCACTGTGTAATTTGGTATGGTCATGGGTTCACCACAGTGTGTAGTATATTTGGTATGGTCATGGGTTCACCACAGTGTGTAGTATATTTGGTATGGTCATGGGTTCACCACTGTGTGTAGTATATTTGGTATGGTCATGGGTTCACCACAGTGTGTAGTATATTTGGTATGGTCATGGGTTCACCACAGTGTGTAGTATATTTGGTATGGTCATGGGTTCACCACTGTGTGTAGTATATTTGGTATGGTCATGGGTTCACCACAGTGTGTAGTATATTTGGTATGGTCATGGGTTCACCACAGTGTGTAGTATATTTGGTATGGTCATGGGTTCACCACTGTGTGTAGTATATTTGGTATGGTCATGGGTTCACCACAGTGTGTAGTATATTTGGTATGGTCATGGGTTCACCACAGTGTGTAGTATATTTGGTATAGTAATGGGTTCACCACTGTGTAGTATAATTTTTATGGTCATGGGTTCACCACTGTGTGTAGTATATTTGGTATGGTCATGGGTTCACCACTGTGTGTAATTTGGTATGGTCATGGGTTCACCACTGTGTGTAGTATATTTGGTATGGTCATGGGTTCACCACTGTGTAATTTGGTATGGTCATGGGTTTACCACTGTGTAGTATATTTGATATGGTCATGGGTTCACCACTGTGTGTAGTATATTTGGTATGGTCATGGGTTCACCACTGTGTGTAGTTATTTGGTATGGTCATGGGTTCACCACTGTGTAATTTGGTATGGTCATGGGTTCACCACTGTGTAATTTGGTATGGTCATGGGTTCACCACTGTGTAATTTGGTATGGTCATGGGTTTACCACTGTGTGTAGTATATTTGGTATGGTCATGGGTTTACCACTGTGTGTAGTTATTTGGTATGGTCATGGGTTCACCACTGTGTGTAGTTATTTGGTACGGTCATGGGTTCACCACTGTGTGTAGTTATTTGGTATGGTCATGGATTCACCACTGTGTATAGTTATTTGGTATGGTCATGGGTTCACCACTGCATGTAGTATATTTGGTATGGTCATGGGTTCACCACTGTGTGTAGTTATTTGGTATGGTCATGGGTTCACCACTGTGTATAGTTATTTGGTATGGTCATGGGTTCACCACTGTGTGTAGTTATTTGGTATGATCATGGGTTCACCACTGTGTGTAGTTATTTGGTATGGTCATGGGTTCACCACTGTGTGTAGTTATTTGGTATGGTCATGGGTTCACCACTGTGTGTAGTTATTTGGTATGGTCATGGGTTCACCACTGCATGTAGTATATTTGGTATGATCATGGGTTCACCACTGTGTGTAGTTATTTGGTATGGTCATGGGTTCACCACTGTGTGTAGTTATTTGGTATGGTCATGGGTTCACCACTGCATGTAGTATATTTGGTATGATCATGGGTTCACCACAGTGTGTAGTTATTTGGTATGGTCATGGGTTCACCACAGTGTGTAGTTATTTGGTATGGTCATGGGTTCACCACTGTGTGTAGTTATTTGGTATGATCATGGGTTCACCACTGTGTGTAGTTATTTGGTATGGTCATGGGTTCACCACTGTGTGTAGTTATTTGGTATGGTCATGGGTTCACCACTGTGTAGTTATTTGGTATGGTCATGGGTTCACCACTGCGTGTAGTGTATTTGGTATGGTCATGGGTTCACCACTGTGTGTAGTTATTTGGTATGGTCATGGGTTCACCACTGTGTGTAGTTATCTGGTATAGTCATGGGTTCACCACTGTGTGTAGTTATTTGGTATGGTCATGGGTTCACCACTGTGTGTAGTTATTTGGTATGGTCATGGGTTCACCACTGTGTAGTTATTTGGTATGGTCATGGGTTCACCACTGCGTGTAGTGTATTTGGTATGGTCATGGGTTCACCACTGTGTGTAGTTATTTGGTATGATCATGGGTTCACCACTGTGTAATTTGGTATGGTCATGGGTTCACCACTGTGTGTAGTTATTTGGTATGGTCATGGGTTCACCACTGTGTGTAGTTATTTGGTATGGTCATGGGTTCACCACTGTGTGTAGTATATTTGGTATGGTCATGGGTTCACCACTGTGTAGTATAATTTTTATGGTCATGGGTTCACCACTGTGTGTAGTATATTTGGTATGGTCATGGGTTCACCACTGTATGTAGTATATTTGGTATGGTCATGGGTTCACCACTGTGTGTAGTTATTTGGTATGATCATGGGTTCACCACTGTGTAATTTGGTATGGTCATGGGTTCACCACTGTGTAATTTGGTATGGTCATGGGTTTACCACTGTGTGTAGTTATTTGTTATGGTTATGGGTTCATCACTGTGTAATTTGGTATGGTCATGGGTTCACCACTGTGTGCAGTTATTTGGTATGATCATGGGTTTACCACTGTGTGTAGTTATTTGGTATGGTCATGGGTTCACCACTGTGTGTAATTATTTGGTATGGTCATGGGTTCATCACTGTATAATTTGGTATGGTCATGGGTTTACCACTGTGTTTAGTTATTTGGTATGATCATGGGCTCACCACTGTGTGTAGTTATTTGGTATGGTCATGGGTTCACCACTGTGTAATTTGGTATGGTCATGGGTTCACCACTGTGTTTAGTTATTTAGTATGGTCATGGGTTCACCACTGTGTGTAGTTATTTGGTATGGTCATGGGCTCACCACTGTGTGTAGTTATTTGGTATGGTCATGGGCTCACCACTGTATAATTTGGTATGGTCATGGGTACACCACTGACTGTAGTTATATAGTACAGTCATGGGTGCACCACTGACTGTGGCTTCATTAGTCCAATACAGAAAAGGATGGAAGATGAGTTTGAGGTAGTCAGTCCCTCACCTTGAAGATGAGGTGTTCAGCATCTCAGGCTTGACAAAAACACAACATATACACAGGGAAGGAGCTTGTATGCTGATAACATATGAGGTGAAGCAGTTGGAGGCAGCATCACAGATGGGCAGGGCCCAGTAGTGGTAGATCATACTTTCACCTTACCTGGAGTATACCTGGAGGGGGTTTCGGGGGTTAATGCCCCCGTGGCACTGTCCTTGACCAGGCCTGGTGGTGGTTCAGGGACTTATCAACAAGGTTGTTAATGCTGGTCGCACAGAAACCAACACAGGAACCACAGCCCACTGGTCAGGTACTATGTGTCTGTCCAGCGCCTTCTTGAAGACAACCAGGGGTCTTGAAGACAACCAGGGGTCTATTGGCAATCCCCTTTATGTATGCTGGGAGGCATACTTATTGTGTTGTCTCTAAGTGTATTAGTGGCACCCCTGCTTTTCACTGGGGGGGATGCTGCATCCCCTGCCGAGTCTTTTGCTTTTGTAGGGGGGTGATTTTCGTGTGCAGATTCAGGACTAGTCCCTCTAGGATTTTCCAAGTGTATATTATCATGTATCTTTCTCGCCTGCATTTCATGGCATATAAATCAAGCAACTTCAATCATTCCCAGAAATTCATGTGCTATATCGTACTTATACATGCAGTGAGAGCTCCTTGTACATTCTATAGTACTGCAATTTCACCTGCCTTTAAGGGGGCAGTTAGTGTACAACAATATTCCAGCCTAGAGAGAACAAGTAGTCTGTAGAGAATCATGGGCTTGGCGTCCCTAGTTTTGAAGGTTCTCATTATCCATCCTGTCATTTTTCTATCAGATGAGGTAGAGACATTGCTGTGACCTTTGAAAGTTGGATCCTCTGACATTATCACTCCCAGGTCCTTCACATTAGTTTCTCGCTCTATTGTGTGGCTGGAATTTGTTTTATACTCTGATATAGATTTGAACCCCTTAAGTTTTCCATAGCAAGCATCCACGTCGAAAAATTCTCTGTGCCAAGATGTCGTAGTGCCAATAACATAACTGGCACTGTAAGAACACTTAGAGGAGTGCCAGTGAAAGGTGGTGCCAATGAGGGTAGTGAGGGGTGGTCAGTGGTGGCTGAGGGGAACTCTACCAGGCTAATTACCTTGTTTATGGTCGCCTCGAGGCGTGGTCTGAGTCCCTGAGGGGTGTGGGGGGAGAGAGGGGAAGGGGAGTGTGGGGGAGGGGCGGGAAAGAGTGGGAGATGGAGAGTGGGAGAGGGAGAGGGGGAGAGAGAGGGAGAGTGGGAGAGAGTGGGAGAGGGAGAGAGTGAGAGAGTTGGAGGTGGAGAGGGGTGAGAGACGGAGAGTGGGACAGAAAGGGAGAGGGGGAGAGGGAGAGGGGGGGGGGGAGGGAGAGGGGGGAGGGAGAGGGAGAGGGGGGAGAGAGAGGGAGGGGGGAGAGAGGGAGGGGGAAGGAGAGGGGGAGAGGGAGAGAGGGAGAGAGAGGGGGAGAGGGAGAGAGGGAGAGGGAGAGAGAGAGGAAGAGGGAGAGAGAGGGGGAGGGGAGAGAAAGATGACAGGAGAGGAGGGGAGGAGAGAGAATAATGAGGTAGACTTGCTGGCCCATGCTAGGCAGGTTCAACCCACACCCAACACTGAAGTAGACCTACTGGACCATCCTAGGCAGGTTCAACCCACAACCAACACTGCAGTAAACCTACTGACCAATGCTAGGCAGGTTCAACCTACACCCAACACTGCAGTAAACCTACTGGGTCATCCTAGACAGGTTCAACCTACACCCAACACCGCAGAAGACCTACTGACCCATCCTAGGCAGGTTCAACCTACACCCAACACTGCAGTAAACCTACTGGGTCATCCTAGACAGGTTCAACCTACACCCAACACCGCAGAAGACCTACTGACCCATCCTAGGCAGGTTCAACCTACAGCCAACACTGCAGTAAACCTACTGGGTCATCCTAGACAGGTTCAACCTACACCCAACACCGCAGAAGACCTACTGACCCATCCTAGGCAGGTTCAACCCACAATCAACACTGCAATAGACCTACTGACCCATCCCAGGCAGGTTCAACCCACACCCAACACTGCAGTAGACCTAACCCATGCTAGGCAGGTTCAACCCACGCCCAACACTGCAGCAGATATACTGGACCATCCTAGGCAGGTTCAACCCACACAACACTGCAGCAGACATGCTGGACCATCCTCGGCAGGTTCAACCCACACAACACTGCAGCAGACATGCTGGACCATCCTAGGCAGGTTCAACCCACGCCACACTGCAGCAGACATGCTGGACCATCCTAGGCAGGTTCAACCCACGCAACACTGCAGCAGACATGCTGGACCATCCTAGGCAGGTTCAACCCACACAACACTGCAGCAGACATGCTGGACCATCCTAGGCAGGTTCAACCCACGCAACACTGCAGCAGACATGCTGGACCATCCTAGGCAGGTTCAACCCACACAACACTGCAGCAGACATGCTGGACCATCCTAGGCAGGTCTAATTCACACCCAGTCATATTCCTAACCTCTCTACAAGACTATCTACAACTCTATCGCCAAACCTTTGCTTTCCTACATCCTTTCTAAATCTAAATTCTTCTAACCATTATTGCTCCTAGTTCTCTCTTCGTTAGATATTTTTAACTCGCTATTTAGGTCATTTTTAATTGTCTTCCATTTATATATCTCAGTCTATCCTCGTAGGTAGACTGTTCCACTACTAAGTAGATTGTTCCACTACTAGGTAGATTGTTCCACTACTAGGTAGACTGTTCCACTACTAGGTAGATTGTTCCACTACTAGGTAGATTGTTCCACTACTAGGTAGACTGTTCCACTACTAGGTAGATTGTTCCACTACTAGGTAGACTGTTCCACTACTAGGTAGATTGTTCCACTACTAGGTAGACTGTTCCACTACTAGGTAGATTGTTCCACTACTAGGTAGATTGTTCCACTACTAGGTAGATTGTTCCACTACTAGGTAGACTGTTCCACTACTAGGTAGACTGTTCCACTACTAGGTAGATTGTTCCACTACTAGGTAGATTGTTCCACTACTAGGTAGACTGTTCCACTACTAGGTAGATTGTTCCACTACTAGGTAGATTGTTCCACTACTAGGTAGACTGTTCCACTACTAGGTAGACTGTTCCACTACTAGGTAGATTGTTCCACTACTAGGTAGACTGTTCCACTACTAGGTAGATTGTTCCACTACTAGGTAGATTGTTCCACTACTAGGTAGACTGTTCCACTACTAGGTAGATTGTTCCACTACTAGACTGTTCCACTACTAGACTGTTCCACTATTAGACTGTTCCACTACTAGGTAGACTGTTCCACTACTAGGTAGACTGTTCCACTACTAGGTAGATTGTTCCACTAGGTAGATTGTTCCACTACTAGGTAGACTGTTCCACTACTAGGTAGATTGTTCCACTACTAGACTGTCTGTTCCACTACTAGATAGACTGTTCCACTACTAGGTAGATTGTTCCACTAGGTAGATTGTTCCACTACTAGGTAGACTGTTCCACTACTAGGTAGACTGTTCCACTACTAGGTAGATTGTTCCACTACTAGGTAGATTGTTCCACTACTAGACTGTTCCACTACTAGGTAGACTGTTCCACTACTAGGTAGATTGTTCCACTACTAGGTAGACTGTTCCACTACTAGGTAGATTGTTCCACTACTAGGTAGATTGTTCCATTGCTAGGTAGATTGTTCCACTACTAGGTAGATTGTTCCACTACTAGGTAGATTGTTCCACTACTAGGTAGACTGTTCCACTACTAGGTAGATTGTTCCACTAGGTAGATTGTTCCACTACTACGTAGACTGTTCCACTACTAGGTAGACATTGTTCCACTACTAGGTAGATTGTTCCACTACTAGGTAGATTGTTCCACTACTAGGTAGATTGTTCCACTACTAGGTAGATTGTTCCACTACTAGGTAGATTGTTCCACTACTAGGTAGATTGTTCCACTACTAGGTAGATTGTTCCACTACTAGGTAGACTGTTCCACTACTAGGTAGACTGTTCCACTACTAGGTAGACTGTTCCACTACTAGGTAGATTGTTCCACTACTAGGTACATTGTTCCACTACTAGGTAGACTGTTCCACTACTAGGTAGACTGTTCCACTACTAGGCAGATTGTTCCGCTACTAGGTAGACACTGTTCCACTACTAGGCAGATTGTTCCACTACTAGGCAGATTGTTCCACTACTAGGCAGACTGTTCCACTACTAGGTAGATTGTTCCACTACTAGGTAGATTGTTCCACTACTAGGTAGACTGTTCCACTACTAGGTACATTGTTCCACTACTAGGTAGATTGTTCCACTACTAGGTAGACTGTTCCACTACTAGGTAGACTGTTCCACTACTAGGTAGATTGTTCCACTACTAAGTAGATTGTTCCACTACTAGGTAGACATTGTTCTACTACTAGGTAGATTGTTCCACTACTAGGTAGACTGTTCCACTACTAGGCAGATTGTTCCACTACTAGGTAGACATTGTTCTACTACTAGGTAGACATTGTTCTACTAGGTAGATTGTTCCACTACTAGGCAGATTGTTCCACTACTAGGTAGACTGTTCCACTACTAGGCAGATTGTTCCACTGCTATACAGATTGTTCCACTACTAGGCAGACTGTTCCACTACTACGTAGACTGTTCCACTACTAGGTAGATTGTTCCACTACTAGGTAGATTGTTCCACTACTAGGTAGACTGTTCCACTACTAGGTACATTGTTCCACTACTAGGTAGACTGTTCCACTACTAGGTAGACTGTTCCACTACTAGGTAGACTGTTCCACTACCAGGTAGACTGTTCCACTACTAGGTAGATTGTTCCACTACTAGGTAGACATTGTTCCACTACTAGGTAGATTGTTCCACTACTAGGTAGATTGTTCCACTACTAGGTAGATTGTTCCACTACTAGGTAGACTGTTCCACTACTAGGCAGATTGTTCCACTACTAGGCAGATTGTTCCACTACTAGGCAGATTGTTCCACTAGGCAGATTGTTCCACTACTAGGCAGATTGTTCCACTATGCAGATTGTTCCACTACTAGGTAGATTGTTCCACTACTAGGTAGACTGTTCCACTACTAGGTAGACTGTTCCACTACTAGGTAGATTGTTCCACTACTAGGTAGATTGTTCCACTAGGTAGACATTGTTCCACTACTAGGTAGACATTGTTCCACTACTAGGTAGACATTGTTCCACTACTAGGTAGACATTGTTCCACTACTAGGCAGATTGCTCCACTACTAGGTAGATTGTTCCACTACTAGGTAGACATTGTTCCACTACTAGGTAGATTGTTCTACTAGGTAGATTATTCCACTAGGTAGATTGTTCCACTACTAGGTAGACATTGTTCCACTACTAGGTAGACATTGTTCCACTACTAGGTAGACATTGTTCCACTACTATGTAGACATTGTTCCACTACTAGGTAGACTGTTCCACTACTAGGTAGACATTGTTCCACTACTAGGTAGACATTGTTCCACTAGGTAGACATTGTTCCACTACTAGGTAGACATTGTTCCACTACTAGGTAGACATTGTTCCACTACTAGGTAGACATTGTTCCACTACTAGGTAGACATTGTTCCACTACTAGGTAGACATTGTTCCACTATGTAGACTGTTCCACTACTAGGTAGACATTGTTCCACTACTAGGTAGACATTGTTCCACTACTAGGTAGACTATTCCACTACTAGGTAGACATTGTTCCACTACTAGGTAGATTGTTCCACTACTAGGTAGACATTGTTCCACTACTAGGCAGATTGCTCCACTACTAGGTAGACATTGTTCCACTACTAGGTAGATTGTTTCACTACTAGGTAGATTGTTCCACTACTAGGTAGATTGTTCCACTACTAGGTAGACATTGTTCCACTACTAGGTAGATTGTTCTACTAGGTAGATTGTTCCACTAGGTAGATTGTTCCACTACTAGGTAGACATTGTTCCACTACTAGGTAGACATTGTTCCACTACTAGGTAGACATTGTTCCACTACTATGTAGACATTGTTCCACTACTAGGTAGACTGTTCCACTACTAGGTAGACATTGTTCCACTACTAGGTAGACATTGTTCCACTACTAGGTAGACATTGTTCCACTACTAGGTAGACATTGTTCCACTACTAGGTAGACATTGTTCCACTACTAGGAAGACATTGTTCCACTACTAGGTAGACTGTTCCACTACTAGGTAGACTGTTCCACTACTAGGTAGACATTGTTCCACTACTAGGTAGACTGTTCCACTACTAGGTAGACATTGTTCCACTACTAGGTAGACTGTTCCACTACTAGGTAGACTGTTCCACTACTAGGTAGATTGTTCCACTACTAGGTAGACATTGTTCCACTACTAGGTAGATTGTTCCACTACTAGGTAGACTGTTCCACTACTAGGTAGATTGTTCCACTACTAGGTAGACATTGTTCCAGTACTAGGTAGATTGTTCCAGTACTAGGTAGACATTGTTCCACTACTAGGTAGATTGTTCCACTACTAGGTAGACATTGTTCCACTACTAGGTAGACTGTTCCACTACTAGGTAGACATTGTTCCACTACTAGGTAGACTGTTCCACTACTAGGTAGACATTGTTCCATTCATCCCTTACATGATAGTGGATGAGTGAGAGTAGACTGAGTCCACTACTAGAGTTGACTGAGTCCACTTGTACATGAGAGTTGACTGAGTGTTCCTTGTACATGAGATTGACTG
Source organism: Cherax quadricarinatus (assembly GCF_038502225.1). Classification (NCBI taxonomy): domain Eukaryota; kingdom Metazoa; phylum Arthropoda; class Malacostraca; order Decapoda; family Parastacidae; genus Cherax; species Cherax quadricarinatus. Next base: position 7,773,754 of record NC_091391.1, read on the forward strand.
AGAGGGACTTGTACATGAGAGGGGTTGACTGAGTGGGACTTGTACATGAGAGGGGTTGACTGAGTGGGACTTGTACATGAGAGGGGTTGACTGAGTGGGACTTGTACATGAGAGGGGTTGACTGAGTGGGACTTGTACATGAGAGGGGTTGACTGAGTGGGACTTGTACATGAGAGGGGTTGACTGAGTGGGACTTGTACATGAGAGGGGTTGACTGAGTGGGACTTGTACATGAGAGGGGTTGACTGAGTGGGACTTGTACATGAGAGGGGTTGACTGAGTGGGACTTGTACATGAGAGGGGTTGACTGAGTGGGACTTGTACATGAGAGGGGTTGACTGAGTGGGACTTGTACATGAGAGGGGTTGACTGAGTGGGACTTGTACATGAGAGGGGTTGACTGAGTGGGACTTGTACATGAGAGGGGTTGACTGAGTGGGACTTGTACATGAGAGGGGTTGACTGAGTGGGACTTGTACATGAGAGGGGTTGACTGAGTGGGACTTGTACATGAGAGGGGTTGACTGAGTGGGACTTGTACATGAGAGGGGTTGACTGAGTGGGACTTGTACATGAGAGGGGTTGACTGAGTGGGACTTGTACATGAGAGGGGTTGACTGAGTGGGACTTGTACATGAGAGGGGTTGACTGAGTGGGACTTGTACATAAATTAATAGGCTTATTCGGTGCTTATTCCTTGGGTAATATTGATAGTGGGTTTGGGTTCGGGTTTGAAAAGGACCTGCCTATTATGGGCCAGTAGGCCTACTGCAGCGCTCCTCCTATTGTTACCATATCCAAGGTTAGTTCTTCCACCTTTCTATTGCTTTCTATTTATCAGTTTCCTAAACCACGGAACGGGGGAGGTTCGAACTAATGGCCAAAGAGTCTTTAAAACTCCCGGCCAGTGCGTTCACCACTGACACATGCTAAACTCTCTATGGTATATATACCAAGTTTGATGTATATTATTGTAGCCAGTTGGCCCAGTGGTTAACGCACTCGTCTGGGGTTTTACCGCTCGCCATGGGTTCTAGCCTCACCAGTACCGTGGGGTTTCAACCCATGGCGACAATATATTAGGACACAAGTGTAACTAATGGCACATTTTGTCGTGGTAACGTTTCGCTCTCCAGGATACAGTGATCCTGTTGATAAATTAAACACATGTGCAACACTCGGGTATCTTTATTAAAGAAACGTTTCGCCACACACAGACTTCATCAGTCCATACGAAGGAGAATGGTGAAGAACAGGAGGAGTTTGAGGTAATTAGTCCCTCAGCCTTGAGTCGATGTATCAGTCCATGAATCTTGAAGAGAATACAGATAATGTGGGAAGAAGTAGCTTATATACTGTAGGTAGGAGAGGTGCAGCAGTCGTAGGTGGTGTTAATACATGCTCTCTCTCTCTCTCTCTCTCTCTCTCTCTCTCATGCCCATCTTTGTCTTACTGGTAATTAAGACACGTGTGCAACAGTTAGGCAACTTTATTCCGAAACTTGTCGCCTACACAGTAGGCGTCTTCAGTCGAGTACAGAAAGTAGGTAGGAGCAGTAGAGATGTGAAGACGATGTCATCAGTCCATCACCCTTGATGACGTAGTTCTGAGGTTGTCAGTCCCTCAGCCTGGAGACGAGTCCTGTTCTGAGGGACTGACAACCTCAAATCTACGTCATCAAGGGTGATGGACTAATGACATCGTCTTCACATCTCTACTGCTTCTGCCTACTTTCTGTACTCGACTAAAGAAGCCTACTGTGTAGGAGAAACGTTTCCGAATAAAGTTGCCTAACTTTTGCACACGTGTCTTACTGACCAACCTGTTGGTATTGTATACCATACTGATATTCACTTTGTGCTGTTCTCTTTGATTTTCTGCTGTTTAGTGGTGGGTTGTATATTACTGATATTACATGGTTCCCAAAGCATGATTGTGCCTTGTTTTTAGGCTTTGGTGTGTGTGTGTGTGTATGTGTGTGTGTGTGTGTGTGTGTGTGTGTGTGTGTGTGTATGTGTGTGTGTGTGTGTGTGTGTGTGTGTGTGTGTGTGTGTGTGTGTGTGTGTGTGTGTGTTTAGGCTGAGGTGAGGTCCAACACATGGCACTACTACTGGAAGACTCAGGGAGGGCCAGATAAGCTGGCACCAGACACGACAGACGGACCTCTGCCACAGCTGGCACCTGCTAGATGGCAAGAGGGAAGTGTTAGGAAGCTCTCTGCTGTTCCTACTGTTTCTCCTGCTGCTTCTGCTACCACCACTGCCACTGACATTGACGGATCCGTGGGAAGGTGGCATATGTGTACCTCTCCTGTGTCCCTCCCTGCATCCCCCCTCCCTGCATCCCCCCTCCCTGTATCCCCCTCCCTATATCCCTTCCTTATACCCTTCTCCCTGTTTTACTCTGTCGATTCCTTGGTGTCTTCTCTCTCATTTCATGGCACTCTTTGTACTCGTCTCTCTGTACCTGCGGGGTTCGATTCACCGCTCTTTGTGTGTGTTAGGCTGTGTACAGCAGGAAGAAGGTACCTGGGTAAGTCACCTAACATCTCATGTAAGGTATATATATATATATATATATATATATATATATATATATATATATATATACCTTACATGAGATGTTAGAAATTAGTTCCTCCACAGATGAGTTCTGACTGGAGATCGTGTGTCTGGTTATTGTCCATAGATCCTCAGTTGGGTTGAGGTCAGGAGAGTTCCCAGGTCAATTTGCAAGACTCGGTTCACTTTCTTTGAAGATTGTCAGCATTTTCCTGGAAGTGTGGCATGGAACAAGATCATGCTGGAAAACACCTTCTCCGTCAGGAAAGTTTCTATCCCCAGTGGGAAGCAAATGAGTTTCCATGATTGCTTTGTATCTGTCCATAGTTCCCTCCACAGTGAGATGCTGTCCAGGACCTTTAGCAGTAAAACTGTTCCAAAATGTCTTAGGTGGGTGTTTTGGCGTTGGTTGAATGTGTCCATTACGAAGATGGGCGTTTTTGTTTCTCACTACCACTGATCTGTACCCATGTACTCTACTACCACTGATCTGTACCCATGTACTTGACTACCACTGGTCTGTACCCATGTACTCCACTACCACTGATCTGTACCCATGTACTCCACTACCACTGATCTGTACCCATGTACTCCACTACCACTGATCTGTACCCATGTACTTGACTACCACTGATCTGTACCCATGTACTTGATCTGTACCCATGTACACTGATCTGTACCCATGTACTTCACTACCACTGATCTGTACCCATGTACTTCCACTACCACTTATCTGTACCCATGTACTTGACTACCACTGATCTGTACCCATGTACTTGACTACCACTGATCTGTACCCATGTACTCCACTACCACTGATCTGTACCCATGTGATACTGTACCCATGTACTCCACTACCACTGACTGTACCCACTGATCTGTACCCATGTACTCCACTACCACTGATCTGTACCCATGTACTCCACTACCACTGATCTGTACCCATGTACTGACTACCACTGATCTGTACCCATGTACTTGACTACCATGTACTCCACTACCACTGATCTGTACCCATGTACTCCACTACCACTGATCTGTACCCATGTACTCCACTACCACTGATCTGTACCCATGTACTTGACTACCACTGTACTCCACTACCACTGATACCCATGTACTCCACTACCACTGATCTGTACCCATGTACTCCACTACCACTGATCTGTACCCATGTACTTCACTACCACTGATCTGTACCCATGTACTTGACTACCACTACTTCACTACCACTGGTCTGTACCCATGTACTTGACTACCACTGATCTGTACCCATGTACTTGACTACCACTGATCTGTACCCATGTACTTGACTACCACTGATCTGTACCCATGTACTTGACTACCACTGATCTGTACCCATGTACTCCACTACCACTGATCTGTACCCATGTACTTGACTACCACTGATCTGTACCCATGTACTTGACTACCACTGATCTGTACCCATGTACTTGACTACCACTGATCTGTACCCATGTACTTCACTACCACTGATATGTACCCATGTACTTCACTACCACTGATTTGTACCCATGTACTTCACTACCACTGATCTGTACCCATGTACTTCACTACCACTGATCTGTACCCATGTACTTCACTACCACTGATCTGTACCCATGTACTCCACTACCACTGATCTGTACCCATGTACTCCACTACCACTGATCTGTACCCATGTACTCCACTACCACTGATCTGTACCCATGTACTCCACTACCACTGATCTGTACCCATGTACTCCACTACCACTGATCTGTACCCATGTACTTGACTACCACTGATCTGTACCCATGTACTTCACTACCACTGATCTGTACCCATGTACTCCACTACCACTGATCTGTACCCATGTACTTGACTACCACTGATCTATACCCATGTACTTCACTACCACTGGTCTGTACCCATGTACTTCACTACCACTGATCTTTACCCATGTACTTGAGTACCACTGATCTGTACCCATGTACTTGACTACCACTGATTTGTACCCATGTACTTCACTACCACTGATTTGTACCCATGTACTTCACTACCACTGATCTGTACCCATGTACTCCACTACCACTGATCTGTACCCATGTACTCCACTACCACTGATCTGTACCCATGTACTTCACTACCACTGATCTGTACCCATGTACTCCACTACCACTGATCTGTACCCATGTACTCCACTACCACTGATCTGTACCCATGTACTGATCTGTACCCATGTACTTCACTACCACTGATCTGTACCCATGTACTCCACTACCACTGATCTGTACCCATGTACTTCACTACCACTGATCTGTACCCATGTACTTCACTACCACTGGTCTGTACCCATGTACTCCACTACCACTGATCTTTACCCATGTACTCCACTACCACTGATCTGTACCCATGTACTTCACTACCACTGATCTGTACCCATGTACTTCACTACCACTGATCTGTACCCATGTACTTCACTACCACTGGTCTGTACCCATGTACTCCACTACCACTGATCTGTACCCATGTACTCCACTACCACTGATCTGTACCCATGGCTAAGTACTCACGGCAGCTATGGCCAATAATTACCATAATTACCAGAGTCGTCAGTTGTCTTCAGACTTCCACCAACAGTTGACTTTGTCAGGCTCAAATTTTCGGCGACCTATAATACTTGAACACTTCCAGGGTGTAATATACATGAACTGAAGGAGAGAATTTGGCAGAACCACATTCACTCAGGGAGCGCGCGTGCAGGAATAGCCTTACAGAACAACAGCTGTTGTAGCACTGACGAGAGTCACAATTAACAACGCTTTTAAAATTAAGATCTTTCTAAAAATTTATTTTATACATTTAAATATATTTTTTTCATGTATGTTAATGTAAAAATTAATAATTTTGTACCAAAAAAATTGATTTTTTACGAGTGATAAAAATAAAGGAAATTGAAAAATTATGGAAAAAAATGTGGAGAACCTGTTTCTTACCAAAAACAGTACATAATTCTGGCAACATGATGTAATTAGATACTTCCTATCATATTTCTAACTATGTTCTTCCAAAAATAATTTTTTTGGTTGTCATCAAAAAACCTGGTGGCAACTCATGCCTTGTTTTTTTTCATTCCAAAAATTAGGATTTTTATGATTGTTTCATTATAATTATATTAGAGTGTAACACTGAGGTGTCCCGGAGCTGGATCACAACCACACTCACCTCACACTCACATCCGGGGCTAGAATCTCCTCTGGTACGGCTGGGAAACATTCGGGACGTGTTTCCTTAAGACACCTGTTGTCCCTGTCCCTGTTCCTGTCACAGTTCCTGTCCCTGTTACTGTTCCTGTCCCTGTTCCTGTCACTGTTCCTGTCCCTGTCCCCTGTTCCTGTCCCTGTCCCTGTTCCTGTTCCTGTTACTGTTCCTGTCCCTGTCACTGTTCCTGTCCGTGTCCCCTGTCCCTGTCCCTGTCACTGTTCCTGTTACTGTTCCTGTCCCTGTTCCTGTCACTGTTCCTGTCACTGTTACTGTTCCTGTCCCTGTCCCTGTTCCTGTCACTGTTCCTGTCCCTGTCCCTGTCACTGTTCCTGTCCCTGTCCCTGTCACTGTTCCTGTCCCTGTCCCTGTCCCTGTTCCTGTCCCTGTTCCTGTCCCTGTCCTTATTCCTGTTCCTGTCCCTGTCCCTGTTCCTGTCCCTGTCCCTGTCACTGTTCCTGTTCCTGTCCCTGTCCCTGTCCCTGTCCCTGTTCCTGTCCCTGTTACTGTTCCAGTCCCTGTTCCTGTCCCTGTTCCCGTCCCTGTTCCTGTCCCTGTTCACCCATCAGTTTAAAATGGGTATCCTGGGTGTTAGTGGACTGGTGTGGGTCACATCCTGGGTGTTAGTGGACTGGTGTGGGTCACATCCTGGGTGTTAGTGGACTGGTGTGGGTCACATCCTGGGTGTTAGTGGACTGGTGTGGGTCACATCCTGGGTGTTAGTGGACTGGTGTGGGTCACATCCTGGGTGTTAGTGGACTGGTGTGGGTCACATCCTGGGTGTTAGTGGACTGGTGTGGGTCACATCCTGGGTGTTAGTGGACTGGTGTGGGTCACATCCTGGGTGTTAGTGGACTGGTGTGGGTCACATCCTGGGTGTTAGTGGACTGGTGTGGGTCACATCCTGGGTGTTAGTGGACTGGTGTGGGTCACATCCTGGGTGTTAGTGGACTGGTGTGGGTGGCATCCTGGGTGTTAGTGGACTGGTGTGGGTGGCATCCTGGGTGTTAGTGGACTGGTGTGGGTCACATCCTGGGTGTTAGTGGACTGGTGTGGGTGGCATCCTGGGTGTTAGGGGACTGGTGTGGGTCACATCCTGGGTGTTAGTGGACTGGTGTGGGTGGCATCCTGGGTGTTAGTGGACTGGTGTGGGTCGCATCCTGGGTGTTAGTGGACTGGTGTGGGTCGCATCCTGGGTGTTAGTGGACTGGTGTGGGTCGCATCCTGGGTGTTAGTGGACTGGTGTGGGTGGCATCTTGGGTGTTAGTGGACTGGTGTGGGTCAAATCCTGGGTGTTAGTGGACTGGTGTGGGTGGCATCCTGGGTGTTAGTGGGCTGGTGTAGGTCACATGCTGGGTGTTAGTGGACTGGTGTAGGTCGCATCCTGGGTGTTAGTGGACTGGTGTGGGTCACATCCTGGGTGTTAGTGGACTGGTGTGGGTCACATCCTGGGTGTTAGTGGACTGGTGTGGGTCGCATCCTGGGTGTTAGTGGACTGGTGTGGGTGGCATCCTGGGTGTTAGTGGGCTGGTGTAGGTCACATGCTGGGTGTTAGTGGACTGGTGTAGGTCGCATCCTGGGTGTTAGTGGACTGGTGTGGGTCACAT
>NC_091391.1:7786164-7793664 GCF_038502225.1 Cherax quadricarinatus
CCAGTATTGTATAACCCCAGTTCACTGTACTTCAGTTATCCCAGTATTGTATAATCCCAGTTCACTGTACCTCAGTTATCCCGGTATTGTATAACCCCAGTTCACTGTACCTCAGTTATCCCAGTATTGTATAACCCCAGTTCACTGTACCTCAACATACACTAAAGGAATAGTGCAGAGTGCGGCATAAGTTGACGAAATAATTTAAATCTTCATTGATTATATTTAAGGAACACAAACGAGGTATTCACAAGTCATCACATAGAAACTAATGGTTAAATTTAATTAAAAATTGGACAAATTAGGACATCCACTACACTAAACTGATCCAAACTTTCCACCAACATCAGTTTTGAGGTCTAACTGGAGGATTTAATCCTCCAGTGAAAGGATCTAGTGTATCCCCAATCCTACATATAAGAAATTCAATTAAGTCACTGAGTTATTTTGGTGGGTAATTTACAGTTATGTTACCGTGTAAAATGATTACTAAAAAATTAGTGAACTTCCAAGCACTCTCGTGATTTCTCACATCATCAAGGAATTGTAAAATTAAGAAGTTGAAGGCTTATAAAGCTGAGATATTACCTCACATACATCACACTGGTCCCAGTATGATGTATCACACTGGTCCCAGTATGATGCATCACACTGGTCCCAGTATGATGCATCACACTGGTCCCAGTATGATGCATCACACTGGTCCCAGTATGATGCATCACACTGGTCTCAGTATGATGCATCACACTGGTCCCAGTATGATGCATCACACTGGTCCCAGTATGATGCATCACACTGGTCCCAGTATGATGCATCACACTGGTCCCAGTATGATGCATCACACTGGTCCCAGTATGATGCATCACACTGGTCTCAGTATGATGCATCACACTGGTCTCAGTATGATGCATCACACTGGTCCCAGTATGATGCATCACACTGGTCCCAGTATGATGCATCACACTGGTCTCAGTATGATGCATCACACTGGTCTCAGTATGATGCATCACACTGGTCCCAGTATGATGCATCACACTGGTCCCAGCATGATGCATCACACTGGTCCCAGTATGATGCATCACACCAGGACGGTCGTCATGTGAGGTAATATCTCAGCCTTATAAGCCTGCAACTTCTTAATTTTACATTTCCTTGATAATGTGAGAAATCATGAAAGCGCTTGGAAATTCACTAGTTTTTTACAGTGGCTGTTTTGCATATTGTGATATTACTTGCTAACTGTGATATTATTTATCTATGTTATTATGATAATTGTACCGATGTACCTGATTTGACGTGCCGTTGGAGTGTTACCAGAGTCTATGAAAGGATTCAGAGGAACCGGTTAGCTGGACTCGAGTCCTGCAGGTGGGAAGTACAGTACCTGTACTCTGAAGGATGAGTGAGGATGTTACAGTACTGGAGGTGGGAAGTACAGTACCTGTACTCTGAAGGATGAGTGAGGATGTTACAGTACTGGAGGTGGGAAGTACAGTACCTGTACTCTGAAGGATGAGTGAGGATGTTACAGTACTGGAGGTGGGAAGTACAGTACCTGTACTCTGAAGGATGAGTGAGGATGTTACAGTACTGGAGGTGGGAAGTACAGTACCTGTACTCTGAAGGATGAGTGAGGATGTTACAGTTCTGGAGGTGGGAAGTACAGTACCTGTACTCTGAAGGATGAGTGAGGATGTTACAGTACTGGAGGTGGGAAGTACAGTACCTGTACTCTGAAGGATGAGTGAGGATGTTACAGTACTGGAGGTGGGAAGTACAGTACCTGTACTCTGAAGGATGAGTGAGTATGTTACAGTACTGGAGGTGGGAAGTACAGTACCTGTACTCTGAAGGATGAGTGAGGATGTTACAGTACTAGTGGTGGGAAGTACAGTACCTGTACTCTGAAGGATGAGTGAGAATGTTACAGTACTGGTGGTGGGAAGTACAGTACCTGTACTCTGAAGGATGAGTGATGATGTTACAGTTCTGGAGGTGGGAAGTACAGTACCTGTACTCTGAAGGATGAGTGAGGATGTTACAGTTCTGGAGGTGGGAAGTACAGTACCTGTACTCTGAAGGATGAGTCAGGATGTTACAGTTCTGGAGGTGGGAAGTACAGTGCCTGTACTCTGAAGGATGAGTGAGGATGTTAGTCCTGGAGTTGGGAAGTACAGTACCTGTACTCTGAAGGATGAGTGAGGATGTTAGTCCTGGAGTTGGGAAGTACAGTACCTGTACTCTGAAGGATGAGTGAGGATGTTAGTCCTGGAGGTGGGAAGTACAGTACCTGTACTCTGAAGGATGAGTGAGGATGTTACAGTACTGGATGTCACCCACCAATCATCAACTCGTCCACTGTTTAAGTCATCTCTGAGGATTAATAATCCTACAAGGTACAGGCACAGCCATCCTGCAGCACCTACTAAGAACAAAGTCTTGAACAGTGACAACAGTGAACCCATCATTGTGGGATTAGTCCAGTACTATCCTGTCAAGGTGGTCAACCCATCCTTCAGTGTCAAGCATCCATTGATGACGTGATATACAACATTGATGACTTGATATACAACATTGATGACGTGATATACAACATTGATGACGTGATATACAACATTGATGACGTGATATACAACATTGATGACTTGATATACAACATTGATGACTTGATATACAACATTGATGACTTGATATACAACATTGATGACTTGATATACAACATTGATGACTTGATATACAACATTGATGGCTTGATATACAACAATAGTCCACTATTCTTTACCTGCTGTTATTACTGCCACAACTACTACTGCTATTTCTATTACTATCATTACTATGGCTATTAATACTGTCATTAATAATAGTATTACTATTACTAGCACTACTGATATTATTAGAACTACCACTACTATAACTACGACTATCACTACTATTAGCAGTTACCTCCACACCCTACCTTCAGTATTCCATGCATTGTGGACGGTAACTTGATGGTAGGAACTTATACTCTTACTTGACAATAGTGACTGTCCCAGGAATTCCTGGTGTATGTTTGTAGTGTTTGAGGTGTGGAGGTAGAGCTCTAGAGGTAGTGGAGGAGGAGGTAGTGGAGGAGGAGGTAGTGGAGGTAGAGGTAGTGGATGTAGTGGAGGTATAGCCAGTAGAGATATAGGTAGTGAAGGTAATGGTCGTAGAGGTAGTGAAGGTAGTGGAGGTAGAGCTGTGGAGGTGCAGGAGGTAGAGGTAGTGGAGGCAGAGGTAGTGGAGGTAGAAGTAGTGGAGGTAGTGGTAGTGGAGCTAGTGGTAGTGAAGGTAATGCAGGTAGTGGTACTGAAGGTATTGGAGATAGAGCTGTGGAGATGTAGGAGGTAGTGGAGGTAGTGGTAGTGGAGGATGTGGTGGTAGTGGTAGTAGAGGTAGTGGAGGAAGTGGTAGTGGAGGTAGTGGTAGTGGAGGTAGTGGTATTGGGGGTAGAGGTAATGGAGGTAGTGGTATTGGGGGTAGAGGTAATGGAGGTAGAGGTAATGGAGGTAATGGTAGTGGAGGGAGTGGTAGTGGAGGTAGTGGTAGTGGAGGTAGTGGTAGTGGAGGTAGTGGTAGTGGAGGTAGTGGTAGTGGAGGTAGTGGTAGTGGAGGGAGTGGTAGTGGAGGGAATGGTAGTGGAGGTAGTGGTGGTAGAGGTAGTGGAGGGAGTCGTAGTGGAGGTAGTGGAGTGGTAGTGGAGGTAGTGATAGTGGAGGTAGTGGTAGTGGAGGTAGTGGTAGTGGAGGTAGTGGAGGTAGTGGTAGTGGAGGGAGTGGTAGTGGAGGGAGTGGTAGTGGAGGGAGTGGTAGTGGAGAGAGTGGTAGTGGAGGTAGTGGTAGTGGAGGTAGAGGTAGTGGAGGTAGAGGTAGTGGAGGTAGAGGTAGTGGAGGTAGAGGTAGTGGATGAAGTGGTAGTGGAGGAAGTGGTAGTGGAGGTAGAGGTAGTGGAGGTAGTGGTAGTGGAGGTAGTGGTAGTGGAGGTAGTAGTAGTGGAGGTAGTAGTAGTGGAGGTAGTGGTATTGGGGGTAGTGGTAGTGGAGGTAGTGGTATTGGGGTAGAGGTATTGGGGGTAGAGGTAATGGAGGTAGAGGTAGTGGAGGTAGTGGTAGTGGAGGTAGTGGTTGTGGAGGTAGTGGTTGTGGAGCTAGTGGTTGTGAAGGTAGTGGTAGTGGAGGGAGTGGTAGTGGAGGTAGTGGTATTGGGGGGTAGTAGTAGTGGAGGTAGTGGTATTGGGGTAGAGGTAGTGGAGGTAATGGTAGTGGAGGTAGTGGTATTCGGGGTAGTGGTAGTGGAGGTAGAGGTAGTGGAGGTAGAGGTAGTGGAGGTAGAGGTAGTGGAGGTAGAGGTAGTGGAGGTAGAGGTAGTGGAGGTAGTGGTAGTAGAGGTAGTGGTAGTGAAGATAGTGGTAGTGGAGTTAGTGGTAGTGGAGGTAGTGGTAGTGAAGGTAGTGGTAGTGAAGGTAGTGGTAGTGAAGGTAGTGGTAGTGAAGGTAGTGGTAGTGAAGGGAGTGGTAGTGGAGGGAGTGGTAGTGGAGGGAATGGTAGTGGAGGGAATGGTAGTGGAGGTAGTGGTAATGGAGGTAGTGGTAATGGAGGTAGTGGTAGTGGAGATAGTGGTACTGAGGGTGGTAGTAGTAGTGGAGGTAGTGGTATTGGGGGTAGTGGTAGTGGAGGAAGTGGTAGTGGAGGTAGTGGTAGTGGTATTGGGGGTAGAAGTAGTGGAGGTAGTGGTAGTGGAGGTAGTGGAGGTAGTGGTAGTGAAGGGAGTGGTAGTGAAGGGAGTGGTAGTGAAGGGAGTGGTAGTGAAGGGAGTGGTAGTGAAGGGAGTGGTAGTGGAGGGAGTGGTAGTGGAGCTAGTGGTAGTGGAGCAAGTGGTAGTGGAGCTAGTGGTAGTGGAGCTAGTGGTAGTGGAGGTAGTGGTAGTGGAGGGAGTGGTAGTGGAGGTAGTGGTAGCAGACGTGGTGGTAGTGGAGGTGGAGGTAGTGGTAGTAGAGGTGGAGGTAGTGGTAGTAGAGGTGGAGGTAGTGGTAGTAGAGGAGGAGGTAGTGGTAGTGTAGGTAGTGGTAACAGAGGTGGAGGTAATGGTGGTGGAGGTAGTGGTTGTGGAGGTAGTGGTAGTGGAGTTAGTGGTAGCAGAGGTGGAGGTAGTGGTAGCAGAGGTGGAGGTAGTGGAGGTAGTGGTAGCAGAGGTGGAGGTAGTGGAGGTAGTGGTAGCAGAGGTGGAAGTAGTGGAGGTAGGAGGTAGTGGAGGTGGAGGTAGTGGAGGTAGTGGTAGTAGAGGTGGAGGTAGTAGAGGTGGAGGTAGCGGTAGTGGAGGTAGTGGTAGTGGAGGTAGTGGTAGTGGAGGTGGTGGTAGTGGTGGTGGAGGTAGTGGTGGTGGAGGTAGTGGTAGTGGAGGTAGTAGTAGTGGAGCTAGTGGTAGTGGAGGTAGTGGAAGCAGAGGTAGTGGTAGTGGAGGTAGTGGAAGCAGAGGTGGTGGTAGTGGTAGTGGAGGTAGTGGTAGTAGAGGTGGAGGTAGCGGTAGTGGAGGTAGTGGTAGTGGAGGTAGTGGTAGCAGAGGTGGTCGTAGTGGAGGTAGTGGTAGTAGAGGTGGTGGTAGCAGAGGTGGTGGTAGCAGAGGTGGTGGTAGTGGAGGTAGTGGTAGCAGAGGTGGTGGTAGTGGTAGTGGAGGTAGTGGTAGCAGAGGTGGTGGTAATGGTAGTGGAGGTAGTGGTAGCAGAGGTGGGGGTAGTGGTAGAGGAGGTATTGGTAGCAGAGGTAGTGGTAGTGGAGGTAGTGGTAATGGAGGCAGTGGTAGCAGAGGTAGTGGTAGTGGAGGTAGAGGTAGCAGAGGTGGTGGTAGTGGAGATAGTGGTAGCAGAGGTGGTGGTAGTGGAGGTAGTGGTAGCAGAGGTGGTGGTAGTGGAGGTAGTGGTAGCAGAGGTGGTGGTAGTGGAGGTAGTGGTAGCAGAGGTGGTGGTAGTGGTAGTGGAGGTGGTGGTAGTGGTAGTGGAGGTAGTGGTAGTGGGGGTAGTGATAGCAGAGGTGGTGGTAGTGGAGGTGGAGGTAGTGGAGGTAGTGGAGGTAGTGGTAGCAGAGGTGGAGGTAGTGGAGGTGGAGGTAGTGGAGGTAGTGGTAGCAGAGGTGGAGGTAGTGGAGGTAGTGGTAGCAGAGGTGGAGGTAGCGGTAGAGGAGGTAGTGGTAGCAGAGGTGGTCGTAGTGGTAGTGGAGGTAGTGGTAGTGGAGGTGGTGGTAGTGGTGGTGGAGGTAGTGGTAGTGGAGGTAGTGGTAGTGGAGGTAGTGGTAGTAGAGGTGGTGGTAGTGGTAGTGGAGGTAGTGGTAGTGGAGGTAGTGGTAGTGGAGGTAGTGGAAGCAGAGGTGGTGATAGTGGTAGTGGAGGTAGTGGTAGTAGAGGTGGAGGTAGCGGTAGTGGAGGAAGTGGTAGTGGAGGTAGTGGTAGTAGACGTGGAGGCAGTAGTAGTGGAGGTAGTGGTAGTGGACGTAGTGTTAGTAGAGGTGGAGGTAGTGGTAGTGGAGGTAGTGGTAGCAGAGGTGGTCGTAGTAGTAGTGGAGGTAGTGGTAGCAAAGGTGGTGGTAGTGGTAGTGGAGGTAGTGGTAGTGGAGGTAGTGGTAGTAGAGGTGGAGGTAGCGGTAGTGGAGGTAGTGGTAGTGGAGGTAGTGGTAGTAGAGGTGGTGGTAGTAGAGGTGGAGGTAGTGGTAGTGGAGGTAGTGGTAGTAGAGGTGGTGGTAGTAGAGGTGGAGGTAGTGGTAGTGGAGGTAGTGGTAGTAGAGGTGGAGGTAGCGGTAGTGGAGGTAGTGGTAGTGGAGGTAGTGGTAGTAGAGGTGGAGGTAGCGGTAGTGGAGGTAGTGGTAGTGGAGGTAGTGGTAGTAGAGGTGGTGGTAGTAGAGGTGGAGGTAGTGGTAGTGGAGGTAGTGGTAGTAGAGGTGGAGGTAGCGGTAGTGGAGGTAGTGGTAGTGGAGGTAGTGGTAGCAGAGGTGGTGGTAGTGGAGGCAGTGGTAGCAGAGGTGGTAGTAGTGGAGGTAGTGGTAGCAGAGGGTGGTGGTAGTGGAGGTAGTGGTAGCAGAGGTGGTGGTAGTGGTAGCAGAGGTGGTGGTAGTGGAGGTGGTGGTAGTGGAGGTAGTGGTAGCAGAGGTGGTGGTAGTGGAGGCAGTGGTAGCAGAGGTGGTAGTAGTGGAGGTAGTGGTAGCAGAGGGTGGTAGTACTGGAGGTAGTGGTAGCAGAGGTGGTAGTAGTGGAGGTAGTGGTAGCAGAGGGTGGTAGTAGTGGAGGTAGTGGTAGCAGAGGGTGGTGGTAGTGGAGGTAGTGGTAGCAGAGGGTGGTGGTAGTGGAGGTAGTGGTAGCAGAGGGTGGTGGTAGTGGAGGTAGTGGTAGCAGAGGGTGGTAGTAGTGGAGGTAGTGGTAGCAGAGGGTGGTGGTAGTGGAGGTAGTGGTAGCAGAGGTGGTGGTAGTGGTAGTGGAGGTGGTGGTAGTGGAGGTA
>NC_091391.1:7798664-7868734 GCF_038502225.1 Cherax quadricarinatus
TTGAACTGTGGTGGATTACCGGGAGAGGGTGTATGGGACGCTTGAACTGTGGTGGATTACCGGGAGAGGGTGTATGGGACGCTTGAACTGTGGTGGATTACCGGGAGAGGGTGTATGGGACGCTTGAACTGTGGTGGATTACCGGGAGAGGGTGTATGGGACGCTTGAACTGTGGTGGATTACCGGGAGAGGGTGTATGGGACGCTTGAACTGTGGTGGATTACCGGGAGAGGGTGTATGGGACGCTTGAACTGTGGTGGATTACCGGGAGAGGGTGTATGGGACGCTTGAACTGTGGTGGATTACCGGGAGAGGGTGTATGGGACGCTTGAACTGTGGTGGATTACCGGGAGAGGGTGTATGGGACGCTTGAACTGTGGTGGATTACCGGGAGAGGGTGTATGGGACGCTTGAACTGTGGTGGATTACCGGGAGAGTACCGGGAGAGGGTGTATGGGACGCTTGAACTGTGGTGGATTACCGGGAGAGGGTGTATGGGACGCTTGAACTGTGATGGATTACCGGGAGAGGGTGTATGGGACGCTTGAACTGTGGTGGATTACCGGGAGAGGGTGTATGGGACGCTTGAACTGTGATGGATTACCGGGAGAGGGTGTATGGGACGCTTGAACTGTGGTGGATTACCGGGAGAGGGTGTATGGGACGCTTGAACTGTGATGGATTACCGGGAGAGGGTGTATGGGACGCTTGAACTGTGGTGGATTACCGGGAGAGGGTGTATGGGACGCTTGAACTGTGGGGGATTACCGGGAGAGGGTGTATGGGGCGCTTTAATCTTCTGAGATTGCTGGGATAAATGTTTTGGGTGCTTAAATCCAGAGATTACTAATGAAGCTGTATACTATCCGTAGAGCTTTATCAAGTATACCTTCATAAAGTCTGTGTAGAGCTGTATCGAACTGTACACAGAGCGACACACTACGTGACAAAACTCTACACAGAGTGCAAATGTTGGTAGAGGAAAGCTCTGGTGAGCTCTGACCAGTGAACAGGCCAAGGTGAGCTGGTAGACACTGACCCAGTTGCTGCTGGTCTGACGTTATGTACCGGTAGGCAGACAGTAGGTAACAGACAGGAGGCAGCAGACAGGAGGCAGCAGACAGGAGGCAGCAGACAGTGGGCAGCAGACAGTGGGCAGCAGACAGTGGGCAGCAGACAGTGGGCAGCAGACAGTGGGCAGCAGACAGTGGGCAGCAGACAGTGGGCAGCAGACAGGAGGCAGCAGACAGGAGGCAGCAGACAGGAGGCAGCAGACAGGAGGCAGCAGACAGGAGGCAGCAGACAGGAGACAGCAGACAGGAGACAGCAGACAGAAGACAGCAGACACAGTAAGCAACAGGCAGGAGGCATCAGACAGGAGGCATCAGACAGGAGGCGACAGACAGGCAGGAGGCGACAGACAGGCAGGAACCGACAGGAGAAAGCCAGGTTGGTGGCTGTCGTTTAGAAAGCCAAGTTTGCCCTGGTGAGAGCAGTGATCACAGGAAGATGGTGCAGTAGGTTGAATGGTGACAGCTGGTGACTCAGGTGGAGTGACTTGGGCAGCTAGGAAGGTGACAGTTGGTGACTCAGGTGGAGTGACTTGGGCAGCTAGGAAGGTGACAGCTGGTGACTCAGGTGGAGTGGCTAGAGCAGCTAGGAAGGTTACAGCTGGTGACTCAGGTGGAGTGGCTAGGGCAGCTAGGAAGGTGACAGTTGGTGATTCAGGTGGAGTGGCTAGGGCAGCTAGGAAGGTGACAGCTGGTGACTCAGGTGGAGTGGCTTGGACAGCTAGGAAGGTGACAGCTGGTGACTCAGGTGGAGTGGCTAGGGCAGCTAGGAAGGTGACAGCTGGAGATTCAGGTGAAGTGGCTTGGATAGCTAGGAAGGTGACAGCTGGTGACTCAGGTGGAGTGGCTTGGACAGCTAAGGTGACAGCTGGTGACTCAGGTGGAGTGGCTAGGGCAGCTAGGAAGGTGACAGCTGGTGACTCAGGTGGAGTGGCTTGGACAGCTAGGAAGGTGACAGCTGGTGACTCAGGTGGAGTGGCTTGGACAGCTAGGAAGGTGACAGCTGGTGACTCAGGTGGAGTGGCTAGGGCAGCTAGGAAGGTGACAGCTGGTGATTCAGGTGAAGTGGCTTGGATAGCTAGGAAGGTGACAGCTGGTGACTCAGGTGGAGTGGCTTGGACAGCTAAGGTGACAGCTGGTGACTCAGGTGGAGTGGCTAGGGCAGCTAGGAAGGTGACAGCTGGTGACTCAGGTGGAGTGGCTTGGACAGCTAAGGTGACAGCTGGTGACTCAGGTGGAGTGGCTAGGGCAGCTAGGAAGGTGACAGCTGGTGACTCAGGTGGAGTGGCTTGGACAGCTAGGAATTTGACAGCTGGTGACTCAGGTGGAGTGGCTTGGACAGCTAGGAAGGTGACAGCTGGTGACTCAGGTGGAGTGGCTAGGGCAGCTAGGAAGGTGACAGCTGGTGATTCGGGTGAAGTGGCTTGGATAGCTAGGAAGGTGACAGCTGGTGACTCAGGTGGAGTGGCTTGGACAGCTAAGGTGACAGCTGGTGACTCAGGTGGAGTGGCTAGGGCAGCTAGGAAGGTGACAGCTGGTGACTCAGGTGGAGTGGCTTGGACAGCTAAGGTGACAGCTGGTGACTCAGGTGGAGTGGCTAGGGCAGCTAGGAAGGTGACAGCTGGTGACTCAGGTGGAGTGACTTGGACAGCTAAGAAGGTGACAGCTGGTGACTCAGGTGGAGTGGCTTGGACAGCTAAGAATTTGACAGCTGGTGACTCAGGTGGAGTGGCTTGGACAGCTAAGAAGGTGACAGCTGGTGACTCAGGTGGAGTGGCTAGGGCAGCTAGGAAGGTGACAGCTGGTGACTCAGGTGGAGTGGCTAGGGCAGCTAGGAAGGTGACAGCTGGTGACTCAGGTGGAGTGGCTAGGGCAGCTAGGAAGGTGACAGCTGGTGACTCAGGTGGAGTGGCTAGGGCAGCTAGGAAGGTGACAGCTGGTGACTCAGGTGGAGTGGCTAGGGCAGCTAGGAAGGTGACAGCTGGTGACTCAGGTGGAGTGGCTAGGGCAGCTAGGAAGGTGACAGCTGGTGACTCAGGTGAAGTGGCTTGGACAGCTAGGCAGGTGACAGCTGGTGACTCAGGTGGAGTGGCTAGGGCAGCTAGGAAGGTGACAGCTGGTGACTCAGGTGGAGTGGCTTGGACAGCTAAGGTGACAGCTGGTGACTCAGGTGGAGTGGCTTGGACAGCTAGGAAGGTGACAGCTGGTGACTCAGGTGGAGTGGCTTGGACAGCTAGGAAGGTGACAGCTGGTGACTCAGGTGGAGTGGCTTGGACAGCTAGGAAGGTGACAGCTGGTGACTCAGGTGGAGTGGGTTAGACAGTAACATCTGAACGCTGGAGCAATGTCTTCAAATATCTTCCAGCTGAATGACTGCAGCTGGGGACTGACCACCTCAAACCACTTCTCCAGTGCTGATGGACTAATTCAGTATTTGACTGATGAAGAATTACATACATGTGCAATATCTGAATATCTTCATAATGTAAAGAGCAGAACTATTTGCAAAACTGAAGTAATCAGTCCCTCAGTCTTGGAGTACAAGACTACGGTGCTGGGGTAATCAGTCCCTCAGTCTTGGAGTTGGTGAAGACCACCGTAGTCTAACTCCAAGACTGAGGGACTGATTACCCCAGCACCGTAGTCTTGTACTCCAAGACTGAGGGACTGATTATCTCAGCACCGTAGTCTTGTACTCCAAGACTGAGGGACTGATTACCCCAGCACCGTAGTTTTGTATTCCAAGACTGAGGGACTGATTACCCCAGCACCTGTATACAGTTCTCCAGTGTTTCCATTATGTCTGAGTTTGTATTGATAAATCTACTGGAGGGCGAAACGTCTACAATAAAGATTCGCAAGTGTTGATGGGTAGAAATCCAATCTTTAGTCTTACTTTCTTACAGTGGTAACTACCACTGTAAGAAAGTATGGTGCAACACTCCGAGTTCCAATATTTCGTTTGTCCCTCTTTTATACATTTAGATCAATAGTTTTGATCGTGGCCTGGTAGGCAAAGCGCTCGGTTCACACGACGAGGGTACGGGTTCGATTCCCGGCGAGGGTGAAAACATTGGGCGTGTTTGCTTACACCTGTTGTCCCTGTTCATCCATTAGTAAAATGGGTACCTGGGTGTTAGTGGACTGGTGTGGGTCACATCCTGGGTGTTAGTGGACTGGTGTGGGTCACATCCTGGGTGTTAGTGGACTGGTGTGGGTCACATCCTGGGTGTTAGTGGACTGGTGTGGGTCACATCCTGGGTGTTAGTGGACTGGTGTGGGTCACATCCTGGGTGTTAGTGGACTGGTGTGGGTCACATCCTGGGTGTTAGTGGACTGGTGTGGGTCACATCCTGGGTGTTAGTGGACTGGTGTGGGTCACATCCTGGGTGTTAGTGGACTGGTGTGGGTCACATCCTGGGTGTTAGTGGACTGGTGTGGGTCACATCCTGGGTGTTAGTGGACTGGTGTGGGTCACATCCTGGGTGTTAGTGGACTGGTGTGGGTCACATCCTGGGTGTTAGTGGACTGGTGTGGGTCACATCCTGGGTGTTAGTGGACTGGTGTGGGTCACATCCTGGGTGTTAGTGGACTGGTGTGGGTCACATCCTGGGTGTTAGTGGACTGGTGTGGGTCACATCCTGGGTGTTAGTGGACTGGTGTGGGTCACATCCTGGGTGTTAGTGGACTGGTGTGGGTCACATCCTGGGTGTTAGTGGACTGGTGTGGGTCACATCCTGGGTGTTAGTGGACTGGTGTGGGTCACATCCTGGGTGTTAGTGGACTGGTGTGGGTCACATCCTGGGTGTTAGTGGACTGGTGTGGGTCACATCCTGGGTGTTAGTGGACTGGTGTGGGTCACATCCTGGGTGTTAGTGGACTGGTGTGGGTCACATCCTGGGTGTTAGTGGACTGGTGTGGGTCACATCCTGGGTGTTAGTGGACTGGTGTGGGTCACATCCTGGGTGTTAGTGGACTGGTGTGGGTCACATCCTGGGTGTTAGTGGACTGGTGTGGGTCACATCCTGGGTGTTAGTGGACTGGTGTGGGTCACATCCTGGGTGTTAGTGGACTGGTGTGGGTCATATCCTGGGACAAAACTGACCTAATTTGCGGGAAATGCGCAGCATAACAAGCGGCTTTCTATATAGTAGTATGTCACTGATGTCAGCTATGATCTGTATACCTTGTACATGTACTTGTATACCTTGTACATGTACTGGTATACCTTGTACATGTATACCTTGTACATGTACACCTTGTACATGTATACCTTGTACATGTACACCTTGTACATGTATACCTTGTACATGTATACCTTGTACATGTATACCTTGTACATGTATACCTTGTACATGTATACCTTGTACATGTACTGGTATACCTTGTACATGTATACCTTGTACATGTACTGGTATACCTTGTACATGTATACCTTGTACATGTACTGGTATACCTTGTACATGTACTGGTATACCTTGTACATGTACTTGTATACCTTGTACATGTACTGGTATACCTTGTACATGTACTTGTATACCTTGTACATGTGCTTGTATACCTAGTACATGTACTTGTATACCTTGTACATGTACTTGTATACCTAGTACATGTACTTGTATACCTTGTACATGTACTTGTATACCTACTACATGTACTTGTATACCTTGTACATGTACTTGTATACCTTGTACATGTACTTGTATAACTTGTACATGTACTTGTATACCTTGTACATGTACTGGTATACCTTGTATATGTACTTGAAGAAATATATATTAAGAAGGTAGTCCCTGGCAAAGTAAGCATAAGGACACCAACAGCAGCTGTCCCACGGGGGTAATGTAGTGGTAACACTTCGGTTCAATTGCAACAGGCCTACCAGCCTATGCTAGGCAGGTGGTCTGTACCTTCTGCAGTGGATTATCACAATGTAGCCTCAACTGATTTCATCTCCCGTAGAACGGAGATGTAACTACGTCTATACCTTCGTCTTATGGCACCGTCATAGCTGGGGTAGTGACGCCCTTGTCAACATCGAAGTCGTTAGAACACTAATGGTAACGTAATTAGTAAGTTCATTTAGGCGCAGGAACACGTAAGTACAATTATCAGTGTAAATTATCTATGATAACCGGAAACAGTCGAAGTGACTTACTTCCACTGGGGTCGTGGAGGTCGTTCTTCGGGATGGAGTTGAGGATCATCTTGGCGAGTTCGATGGCTGCTCCACGAAGTGCTGTACTTTTCTCTCGAGGAGCGGACGTTCTGTTAAGACGGCTGTGCTGCACAGTGGACAGCACAGGCAGAAGCAGAGGTCTGAGGTGTTGCTGTTGTGTCTGTTGCTGTTATTGTTAATGTAGCTGTTGTTGTGTCTGTTGCTGCTACTGTTAATGTAGCTGCTGTTGTGTCTGTTGCTGTTATTGTTAATGTAGCTGTTGTTGTGTCTGTTGCTGCTACTGTTAATGTAGCTGCTGTTGTGTCTGTTGCTGTTATTGTTAATGTAGCTGCTGTTGTGTCTGTTGCTGTTATTGTTAATGTAGCTGTTGTTGTGTCTGTTGCTGTTATTGTTAATGTAGCTGCTGTTGTGTCTGTTGCTGTTATTGTTAATGTAGCTGCTGTTGTGTCTGTTGCTGTTACTGTTAATGTAGCTGTTGTGTCTGTTGCTGTTACTGTTAATGTAGCTGCTGTTGTGTCTGTTGCTGTTACTGTTAATGTAGCTGCTGTTGTGTCTGTTGCTGTTACTGTTAATGTAGCTGCTGTTGTGTCTGTTGCTGTTATTGTTAATGTAGCTGCTGTTGTGTCTGTTGCTGCTACTGTTAATGTAGCTGCTGTTGTGTCTGTTGCTGCTACTGTTAATGTAGCTGCTGTTGATGTGGCTGCTAATTCTGTTGTAATTGTCGTTGGTGTTGCATCTGCTGCTGTTGATGTTGTTACTGTTGCTGCTGCTGTTGCTGACATTGCAACTGCTACTGCTGTTGATGTTGCTGTTCTTGATGTTACTGCTGCTGCTGCTGTTGATGCTGCTGCTGTTGTTCGTGATGTTGCTGTTGTTGATCCTGTTGATGCTACTGATGACACTGTCGCTGCTACTGTTGTTGATACTGTTGCTGCTATTGATACTGTTGCTACTATTGATACTGTTGCTGCTACTGTTAATACTGTTGCTGCTGATACTGTTGATACTGCTGTTGATACTGTTGATGCTACTGTTGCAGCTACTGTTGATGCTACTGTTGCAGCTACTGTTGCAGCTACTGTTGCAGCTACTGTTGCAGCAACTGTTGCAGCTACTGTTGATGCTACCGTTGATGCTACTGTTACAGCTACTGTTGCAGCTACTGTTGTTACTTCCTCTACAGAGCAACATCCAGCAACTATTGCAACTGATATACTAAAAAGTGTCCCCATCTATCAAGTCACAAATTCAACCATAATATCTCTCATTAACAACGTTTCGCCCACACACTGGGTGTATCACAAACATATTTACCTATAAACCAAAGCTGTGTATATATACACTTAACACACCACCTCTAACTCTTCACATCCTCTCTTCCTTGATAGATCTATTGATGATTTGACTAAACTTACTGTATGGGCGAAACGTTGTCAGTAAAAGATGGCATTATATTCTGTATACTGTCTGGGGCCCCAAGACTGTTCAACAGCCTGCCATGCATAAAGGGGATTACCAATAGGCACCTGGCTGCCTTCAAGAGGGAGCTGGATAAAGTCGGTGAAGGATCAACCTGGCTGTGGTTCGTACGTTGGACTACGTGCGGCTAGCAGTAACAGCCTGAATGATCAGACCTTGATCCACCAAGAGGCCTGGTCAAGGGCCAGGCCGGGGAGACACTGACCCCCGGAACACCTCCAGGTAGACTCCTTGTATTATTAAATCGTCATAACGGACCCCAAACAAACCCGTCCCTGGCCGTGATCCCCGCGTAGATCTACGTCAAAGCCATTTAAACACCCATACTTCGCGCAGTTACGACCCACTACCCCATTAATGGCTAGTTTCCTGTAGTACTCAGAGCAGCAGACGTAGCAATGGGGGCCTGAGGGACCTAGCAAGCGGACGGACGGGCGGAGGTACGCCAAAATTCGGAAATCACCAGCAAATGAGGACTGAGGACTCAAAGAGGATTCTTATTAATCTCCTTCCCGTTCATTGCGTGTTCGATTTATTGAATGACATGAACATATATTAGGATCTGGGACGGAAAAACGAGCGGGAGTTGAACCTGGCATTTGCATACTCTCTGATTTACATGGCCAATTTCGATCCGGAAATCTGATAAACATGACAGAGGTTAAGTCCTGATCAGACTGATGTTCCGTGGGCATTGATCCACACACTGATGTATTCTGAAAGGAATTTTTGGGAATTTTTCGAAGATTTTGAGTTGGGGATGTATTTTGAAAGGTGGTATGTTAGGTGGTGGGGTTGTGGAGTTGATGGTGGGATGTTGGTGGGGGTTATGATGGGTGAGGGGTGGTGGTATTGGTAGTGATTGTGGCGGTAGGTGGGGGGACTCCATCTCTAAAGCTGATACCAAATCTACCACTACTCTTACCACTATACATCACTACCACACACCAGTACTATCACATACCACCACTACTATATACCACACACACACCACTACC
The DNA here is from genome assembly GCF_038502225.1 of Cherax quadricarinatus. Lineage (NCBI taxonomy): Eukaryota > Metazoa > Arthropoda > Malacostraca > Decapoda > Parastacidae > Cherax > Cherax quadricarinatus. The sequence continues at coordinate 7,807,391 of NC_091391.1, forward strand.
ACACACCACTACCACACACCAGTACTATCACATACCACCACTACTATATACCACACACACACCACTACTACACACCAGTACTATCACATACCATCACAACCACATACCACACACACACCACTACTACACACCACTACCACACACCACTACTACACACCACTACCACACACCACTATCACATACCATCACAACCATATACCACACACACACACCACTACCACACACCACTACCACACACCACTACTACACACCACTACCACACACCACTACTACACACCACTACCACACACCACTATCACATACCATCACAACCATATACCACACACACACATCACTGTCACACACCATCACTACCACACACACACATCACTACCACACACACACATCACTACCACACACACACATCACTACCACACACACACCATCACTACCACACACACACCATCACTACCACACACACACATCACTACCACACACACACCATCACTACCACACACACACATCACTACCACACACACACCATCACTACCACACACACACCATCACTACCACACACACACCATCACTACCACACACACACATCACTACCACACACACACATCACTACCACACACACACATCACTACCACACACACACATCACTACCACACACACACCATCACTACCACACACACACCATCACTACCACACACACACATCACTACCACACACACACCATCACTACCACACACACACATCACTACCACACACACACCATCACTACCACACACACACCATCACTACCACACACACACATCACTACCACACACACACATCACTACCACACACACACCATCACTACCACACACACACATCACTACCACACACACACCATCACTACCACACACACACCATCACTACCACACACACACATCACTACCACACACACACCATCACTACCACACACACACATCACTACCACACACACACCATCACTACCACACACACACCATCACTACCACACACACACATCACTACCACACACACACCATCACTACCACACACACACATCACTACCACACACACACATCACTACCACACACACACACATCACTACCACACACCACTACTACACACCAGCACTATCACATACCACCACCACCATATACCACACACACATCACTACCACACACCACACATCACTGTCACACACATATCACTACCACACATCACTGTCACACAATCACTACCACACATCACTACCATAAACCACTACTACACACCAGTACTATCACATACCACAACCACCATATACCACACAATCACTACAACACGCCACCACACATCACTACCACACACCATCACTACCACACACACACCACTCCCACACACCACTACCACACACCACTACTACACACCAGTACTATCACATACCACCACTACTATATACCACACACACACCACTACCACACACCACTACTACACACCAGTACTATCACATACCACCACTACTATATACCACACACACACCACTACCACACACCACTACTACACACCAGTACTATCACATACCACCACTACTATATACCACACACACACCACTACCACACACCACTACTACACACCAGTACTATCACATACCACCACTACTATATACCACACACACATCACTACCATACACCACACATCACTGTCACACACATATCACTACCACACATCACTGTCACACAATCACTACCACACATCACTACCATAAACCACTACTACACACCAGTACTATCACATACCACAACCACCATATACCACACAATCACTACAACACGCCACCACACATCACTACCACACACCATCACTACCACACACACACCACTACCACACACCACTACCACACACCACTACTACACACCAGTACTATCACATACCACCACTACTATATACCACACACACACCACTACCACACACCACTACCACACACCACTACTACACACCACTACCACACACCACTACTACACACCACTACCACACACCACTACTACACACCAGTACTATCACATACCACCACTACTATATACCACACACACACCACTACCACACACCACTACCACACACCACTACCACACACCACTACTACACACCAGTACTATCACATACCACCACTACTATATACCACACACACACCACTACCACACACCACTACTACACACCAGTACTATCACATACCACCACTACTATATACCACACACACACCACTACCACACACCACTACCACACACCACTACTACACACCACTACTACACACCAGTACTATCACATACCACCACTACTATATACCACACACACACCACTACCACACACCACTACCACACACCACTACCACACACCACTACCACACACCACTACTACACACCACTACCACACACCACTACTACACACCAGTACTATCACATACCACCACTACTATATACCACACACACACCACTACCACACACCACTACCACACACCACTACCACACACCACTACTACACACCAGTACTATCACATACCACCACTACTATATACCACACACACACCACTACCACACACCACTACTACACACCAGTACTATCACATACCACCACTACTATATACCACACACACACCACTACCACACACCACTACTACACACCAGTACTATCACATACCACCACTACTATATACCACACACACACCACTACCACACACCACTACCACACACCACTACTACACACCACTACTACACACCAGTACTATCACATACCACCACTACTATATACCACACACACACCACTACCACACACCACTACCACACACCACTACTACACACCAGTACTATCACATACCACCACCACCATATACCACACACACATCACTACCACACACCACTACCACACACCACTACTACACACCACTACCACACACCACTACCACACACCAGTACTATCACATACCACCACTACTATATACCACACACACACCACTACCACACACCACTACCACACACCACTACTACACACCAGTACTATCACATACCACCACTACTATATACCACACACACACCACTACCACACACCACTACCACACACCACTACTACACACCACTACCACACACCACTACCACACACCACTACTACACACCACTACCACACACCACTACCACACACCACTACTACACACCACTACCACACACCACTACCACACACCACTACTACACACCACTACTACACACCACTACCACACACCACTACCACACACCACTACCACACACCACTACTACACACCACTACCACACACCACTACCACACACCACTACTACACACCACTACTACACACCACTACCACACACCACTACCACACACCACTACCACACACCACTACTACACACCAGTACTATCACATACCACCACCACCATATACCACACACACACCACTACCACACACCACTACTACACACCACTACCACACACCACTACCACACACCACTACCACACACCACTACCACACACCACTACCACACACCACTACCACACACCACTACCACACACCACTACCACACACCACTACCACACACCACTACCACACACCACTACCACACACCACTACCACACACCACTACCACACACCACTACCACACACCACTACCACACACCACTACTACACACCAGTACTATCACATACCACCACCACCATATACCACACACACACCACTACCACACACCACTACCACACACCACTACTACACACCACTACCACACACCACTACCACACACCACTACTACACACCACTACTACACACCACTACTACACACCACTACTACACACCACTACCACACACCACTACTACACACCAGTACTATCACATACCACCACCACCATATACCACACACACACCACTACCACACACCACTACCACACACCACTACCACACACCACTACCACACACCACTACCACACACCAGTACTATCACATACCACCACCACCATATACCACACACACACCACTACCACACACCACTACCACACACCACTACCACACACCACTACCACACACCAGTACTATCACATACCACCACCACCATATACCACACACACACCACTACCACACACCACTACCACACACCAGTACTATCACATACCACCACCACCATATACCACACACACACCACTACCACACACCACTACCACACACCACTACTACACACCAGTACTATCACATACCACCACCACCATATACCACACACACACCACTACCACACACCACTACCACACACCACTACCACACACCACTACCACACACCAGTACTATCACATACCACCACTACTATATACCACACACACATCACTACCACACACCACTACTACACACCAGTACTATCACATACCACCACCACCATATACCACACACACATCACTACCACACACCACTACTACACACCACTACCACACACCACTACCACACACCACTACCACACACCACTACCACACACCACTACCACACACCACTACTACACACCAGTACTATCACATACCACCACTACTATATACCACACACACACCACTACCACACACCACTACTACACACCAGTACTATCACATACCACCACTACTATATACCACACACACACCACTACCACACACCACTACCACACACCACTACTACACACCACTACCACACACCACTACTACACACCACTACCACACACCACTACTACACACCACTACCACACACCACTACCACACACCACTACCACACACCACTACCACACACCACTACCACACACCACTACCACACACCACTACCACACACCACTACCACACACCACTACCACACACCACTACTACACACCACTACTACACACCAGTACTATCACATACCACCACTACTATATACCACACACACACCACTACCACACACCACTACCACACACCACTACCACACACCACTACTACACACCAGTACTATCACATACCACCACTACTATATACCACACACACACCACTACCACACACCACTACCACACACCACTACCACACACCACTACTACACACCACTACCACACACCACTACTACACACCAGTACTATCACATACCACCACTACTATATACCACACACACACCACTACCACACACCACTACCACACACCACTACCACACACCACTACTACACACCAGTACTATCACATACCACCACTACTATATACCACACACACACCACTACCACACACCACTACTACACACCAGTACTATCACATACCACCACTACTATATACCACACACACACCACTACCACACACCACTACCACACACCACTACCACACACCACTACTACACACCACTACTATCACATACCACCACTACTATATACCACACACACACCACTACCACACACCACTACCACACACCACTACCACACACCACTACCACACACCACTACCACACACCACTACCACACACCACTACCACACACCACTACCACACACCACTACTACACACCAGTACTATCACATACCACCACTACTATATACCACACACACACCACTACCACACACCACTACTACACACCAGTACTATCACATACCACCACCACCATATACCACACACACACCACTACTACACACCACTACCACACACCAGTACTATCACATACCACCACTACTATATACCACACACACACCACTACCACACACCACTACTACACACCACTACCACACACCACTACCACACACCAGTACTATCACATACCACCACTACTATATACCACACACACACCACTACCACACACCACTACCACACACCAGTACTATCACATACCACCACTACTATATACCACACACACACCACTACCACACACCACTACTACACACCACTACCACACATACCACCACCACCATATACCACACACACATCACTGTCACACACATATCACTACCACACATCACTGTCACACAATCACTACCACACATCACTACCATAAACCACTACTACACACCAGTACTATCACATACCACAACCACCATATACCACACAATCACTACAACACGCCACCACACATCACTACCACACACCATCACTACCACACACCATCACTACCACATGTCACTACCATACGTCACTACCACACTACCATACGTCACTACTACACGACCACACATAACTACCACACACCACCACTACCACACACATATATAACACACACAACACACACACACACACAAACACACATACACAACACACACACACACACACACACACACACACACACACACACACAAACACACACAGCACACACAACACAAACGCAACACACACACACAAACACACACACACACAGCACAAACACACAACACAAACACACACACATACACACACACAAACACACACACACAAACACACACAACACATACACACACACACACACACACACAAACACACACACCACACACACACACACACACAAACACACACACACACAAACACACACACACAGTCCTCTCCTAAAGACCGTAACACACCTCACACACACACACAAACACACAACACAAACACACACACAACACACAAAACACACACACAACACAAACACACACACACAAACACACACACACAGTCCTCTCCTAAAGACCGTAACACACCTCACACACACACACAAACACACAACACAAACACACACACAAAACACACACACACACAACACAAACACACACACACAAACACACACACACAGTCCTCTCCTAAAGACCGTAACACACCTCACACACACACACAACACACACACACAACACACACACACAACACAAACACAAACACACAACACAAACACACAAACACACACACACAGTCCTCTCCTAAAGACCGTAACACACCTCACACACACAACACAAACACACAAACACACACACACAGTCCTCTCCTAAAGACCGTAACACACCTCACACACACACACACAACACAAACACACAAACACACACACACAGTCCTCTCCTAAAGACCGTAACACACCTCACACACACACACAAACACACAACACAAACACACACAACACACACAAAACACACACACACAACACAAACACACACACACAAACACACACAGTCCTCTCCTAAAGACCGTAACACACCTCACACACACACACACAAACACACAACACAAACACACACACACAACACACACAACACAAACACACACACACAAACACACACACACAGTCCTCTCCTAAAGACCGTAACACACCTCACACACACACACAAACACACAACACAAACACACACAACACAAACACACACACACAAACACACACACAGTCTTCTCCTAAAGACCGTAACACACCTCACACACACACACACAAACACAACACAAACACACACACACAACACACACACAACACAAACACACACACACAAACACACACACACAGTCCTCTCCTAAAGACCGTAACACACCTCACACACACACACAAACACACAACACAAACACACACACAACACACACACACACAACACACACACACACAACACACACACACACACACACACAACACAAACACACACACACAGTCCTCTCCTAAAGACCGTAACACACCTCACACACACAACACAAACACACAACACAAACACACACACACAACACACACACACAACACACACACACAACACACACACACACACAACACAAACACACACACACAGTCCTCTCCTAAAGACCGTAACACACCTCACACACACAACACAAACACACAACACAAACACACACACACAACACACACACACACAACACACACACACACACAACACAAACACACACACAAACACACACAGTCCTCTCCTAAAGACCGTAACACACCTCACACACACACACAAACACACAACACAAACACACACACACAACACACACACAACACACACACAACACAAACACACACACACAAACACACACACACAGTCCTCTCCTAAAGACCGTAACACACCTCACAAAAACACACACCTAATGGTCACACCATTCACCTTCTTAAAACAGTATTTTACATAAAAACACACAAAAAAACGTAGTTAATGGAGATTTTAAATCGCTCTGATGCCGCTAGTGGCGCTGATGATGGCGTTATCGCATTCATGCGCCATAAAATGCGGCCAAGTATCGGCGCGTGCATTTGAAAAGTGGCGAAATATGCCTCTCTTTCTCGCCACATTATTCCCAAGTCTTGGCGAATTTATAAACCTGAGAAGAATTTATTGGTAGGTTATGATAATGGTGGCTCTCCCCCCAACTACCCACACTACCATATTACCACCATCACACGTCTAACAACTACCCACACTACCATACTACCACCATCACACGTCTTACAACTATCCACACTACCATACTACCACCATCACACGTCTAACTACCCACATTACAATACTACCACCATCACACGTCTAACAACTACCCACACTACCATATTACCACCATCACACGTCTAACAACTACCCACACTACCATATTACCACCATCACACGTCTAACAACTACCCACACTACCATATTACCACCATCACACGTCTAACAACTACCCACACTACCATACTACCACCATCACACGTCTAACAACTACCCACACTACCATACTACCACCATCACACGTCTAACAACTACCCACACTACCATATTACCATCACACGTCTAACACAACTACCCACACTACCATATTACCACCATACCAACCATCACACCGCCATCACACGTCTAACAACTACCCACACTACCATATTACCGCCATCACACGTCTAACAACTACCCACACTACCATATTACCACCATCACACGTCTAACAACTACCCACACTACCATATTACCACCATCACACGTCTAACTACCCACACTACCATACTACCACACACGTCTAACAACTACCCACACTAACATACTACCCCATCACACCATCTAACAACTACCCACACTACCATACCCACACTACCACCATCACACGTCTAACAACTACCCACACTACCATACTACCACCATCACACGTCTAACAACTACCCACACTACCATACTACCACCATCACACGTCTAACAACTACCCACACTACCATATTACCACCATCACACGTCTAACAACTACCCACACTACCATACTACCACCATCACACGTCTAACAAGTACCCACACTACCATACTACCACCATCACACGTCTAACAAGTATCCACACTATCATACTACCACCATCACACGTCTAACAACTACCCACACTACCATACTACCAACCATCACAAGTCTAACAACTATCCACACTACCATATTACCACCATCACACGTCTAACAACTACCCACACTACCATATTACCACCATCACACGTCTAACAACTACCCACACTACCATATTACCACCATCACACGTCTAACGACTACCCACACTACCATATTACCGCCATCACACGTCTAACAACTACCCACACTACCATACTAAGACCATCACACGTCTAACAACTACCCACACTACCATATTACCACCATCACACGTCTAACTACCCACACTACCATACTACCACCATCACACGTCTAACTACCCACACTACCATATTACCACCACCACACGTCTAACTACCCACACTACCATCATCACACGTCTAACAACTACCCACACTTTCATACTACCACCATCACACGTCTAACAACTACCCACACTACCATATTACCACCATCACACGTCTAACAACTACCCACACTACCATACTACCACCATCACACGTCTAACAAGTACCCACACTACCATACTACCACCATCACACGTCTAACAAGTACCCACACTACCATACTACCACCATCACACGTCTAACTACCCACACTACCATACTACCACCATCACACGTCTAACAACTACCCACACTACCATATTACCACCATCACACGTCTAACTACCCACACTACCATACTACCACCATCACACGTCTAACAACTACCCACACTATCATACTACCACCATCACACGTCTAACAACTACCCACACTACCATATTACCACCATCACACGTCTAACAACTACCCACACTACCATACTACCACCATCACACGTCTAACAACTACCCACACTACCATACTACCATCACACGTCTAACTACCCACACTACCATACTACCACCATCACACGTCTAACAACTACCCACACTATCATACTACCACCATCACACGTCTAACAACTACCCACACTACCATATTACCACCATCACACGTCTAACAACTACCCACACTACCATACTACCACCATCACACGTCTAACAACTACCCACACTATCATACTACCACCATCACACGTCTAACAACTACCCACACTATCATACTACCACCATCACACGTCTAACAACTACCCACACTACCATATTACCACCATCACACGTCTAACAACTACCCACACTACCATACTACCACCATCACACGTCTAACAACTACCCACACTACCATACTACCACCATCACACGTCTAACTACCCACACTGCTGCTAGACATATCTAGGAGTCTAGAAGACCTTAACTGCCCTCCAACACATTTCACTATTCTGCAACATGAGTGCTGTAATGCAACATGTGAAACATCTGGGTATCTGCTTTTGTAGACGTTTCGCCCATCCAGTGGCTTTATCAGTACAAACTCAAGGACATCATATGAAGACTGTAGAGTACATACAAAAGATTAGGTAATCAGTCCCTCCTCCTTGGGGATGCACTGATGAAAGCCACTGCACGGGCGAAACATCAATAAAGATACCCAGATGTTGCACACGTGTCTAATTATCCACCTGGACGGCACTGTGTACCATACACGTACAAGACGACACAATACCATGACCGAAACACACAAACACATACGGTGCGGGGCCAGGAGCTGAGTCTCGACCCCTGAAACCATAATTAGACGAGTACAAGAGTGAAACATAACGTTTCGCCCCCAACTTGAACAATTTACAAGATGTACAAGAATGGTATACAATACCGACAAGTTGAAATTGAGACACATATGCAACATCTGGGTATCTTTATTGTAGACGTTTCGCCATCCAGTGGCTTTATCAATACAAATTCCAGGACATAACTTGAAGACAGGAGAACTATGTACAGAAGATGAGGTAATCAGTCCCTCAACCTAGGAGTAGGTGCGAAGAGCACCGTAGTCGTGAAGATTCTGAAGCAGAAGCAAGGAGCCTGGCGCTTATATAGTAACGTCAGGTGTAGCAGACGAGGACATAGTCACTTGTAGGCGGGATTCCCCAGTGGAAGTAGGTCCTACCCAAAGAGATGGGTTAGTTGTAGTAGTTGGCGGGATTCCCCAGTGGAAGTAGATCCTACCCAAAGAGATGGGTTAGTTGTAGTAGTAGTTGTCGTAGTCGTCACTACGCCACTGGATGGCGAAACGTCTACAATAAACATACCCAGATGTTGCACATGTGTCTATATTTCAATTTACAAGTTACGTACAGAGACACACTGAGAACTGTCTTGTACTGAACCAATCTAAAGAAAATACTTAATATATCTTTCTTTAATATGTTACCTGGAGTTTACCTGGAGAGGGTTTCGGGGGTCAACGCCCCGAGGCTCGGTCTGAGACCAGGCCTCATGGTGGATCAGGGTCTGGTCAACCAGGCTGTTACTGATGGCTGCACGCAAGCTGACGTACGAACAACAGCCCGGTTGGTCAGGTACTGACTTTAGCTGCCTGTCCAGTACCTTCTTGAAGACAGAAAGGGGTCTTGACAGCCAGGGGTCTTGACAGCCAGGGGTCTTGACAGCCAGGGGTCTTGACAGCCAGGGGTCTTGAAGACAGCCAGGGGTCTTGAAGACAACCAGGGGTCTTGAAGACAACCAGGGGTCTTGAAGACAACCAGGGGTCTTGAAGACCGCCAGGGGTCTTGAGGACAGCCAGAGGTCTATTGGTAATCCCCCTTATATATGTTGGGAGGCAGTTGAACAGTCTTGGGCCCCTGACACTTACTGTGTTGTGTCTCAGTGTACTCGTAGCACCTCTGCTTTTCACTGGGGGAATGTTGCATCTCCTGACCAGTCTTTTGCTTTCATTGGGAGTGATTTTCTTTTGTAAGTTTCGTGCCAGTCATTCCAGGACCTTCCAAGCGTATATTATCACGTATCTCTCTCGCCTACGTTCCAGGGAATACAGATCAAGGACCTTCAACCGTTCCCAGTACATGTACAAGGTATACAAGTACATGTACAAGGTATACAAGTACATGTACAAGGTATACAGATCATAGCTGACATCAGTGACATACTACTATATAGAAAGTCCCTTGTTATGCTGAGCATTTCCCGCAAATTACGTCAGTTTTGTCCCAGGATGCGACCCACACCAGTCCACTAACACCCAGGATGTGACCCACACCAGTCCACTAACACCCAGGATGTGACCCACACCAGTCCACTAACACCCAGGATGTGACCCACACCAGTCCCCTAACACCCAGGATGTGACGCACACCACTCCACTAACACCCAGGATGCGACCCACACCAGTCCACTAACACCCAGGATGTGACCCACACCACTCCACTAACACCCAGGATGCCACCCACACCAGTCCATTAACACCCAGGATGCCACCCACACCAGTCCACTAACACCCAGGATGTGACCCACACCACTCCACTAACACCCAGGATGCCACCCACACCAGTCCATTAACACCCAGGATGCCACCCACACCAGTCCACTAACACCCAGGATGCGACCCACACCAGTCCACTAACACCCAGGATGTGACCCACACCAGTCCACTAACACCCAGGATGCCACCCACACCAGTCCACTAACACCCAGGATGCGACCCACACCACTCCTTAGAAGACTAAACTTTCCATACCCTGTAGGGCCTTAAAGATGACCTAAGCAAGGTAATAGATTCAGATCCCATTTATCAGAGTGAACCTCTGTCTCAAATACCATTGTCACCTTATATTACCACATGACCATTTACATGCATCTCAGAAACCGTCCTATCTCCTGTCGTGATTTACCTCTTAAATTAACCTTGAGAAATATATCCTATATCCTATATCCCATTAATCTCACACAAAAAGAAATTAGTATCCGAAACATCCTTGAAATCCTTAATTCAAGGATCAACAATATTTATTTTATCCTCCTCACTGACACTTATATTGCTAGATTTGACTCACGGCATCGTAATGACACGATTGCTAACAAATCATACCACGGGGGGGGTTAGAACCCGCGATCAGAGAGTCATACAACTCCAGACCGACGCCTTAGCCACTGACCCAGTGGCTAACACAACGGTCTGGAGTTACTCTCTGATCGCGGGTTCTAACCCCCACCCCGTGGCATGGTTGCCTCGCTCCTGCCATTTCTAAATTTCTCAAGTCTTAAAAGGCCTCAACTGAACCCAAAAGCCATCAGTCCCAAGGACACGAAACCAACATTTCTATCTTCGTGCTTGGGGAAAGTGATCACAAATCACTCAGTTTTAATATATCATGGAATTCCCCTAATAATGGCAATCAAGTCTCCGTCCCTGACTTTCGCTTGGCTGATTTCATAGGACTGAAAAATTACTTAGGTGGGCTGAACTGGAATGACCTGACTAAGGGTCAGGTAGGTGGTGATGGTTGCCGATATGACGCTTTCCAGGGCATAGTTCTAGCTGCTCAGTCAAATTATGTTCCAAATAGGGAAATCAGATCAAACAAAAATGATCCTAAATGGATGAACAATAGATTAAAATATCTGATTGGTCAAAAGAGAGGCATATATAGGCAAATCAAAAGAGGAGAGGGGCAATTAAGAAATCGATATATTCAGTTAGAGAGAGAAATAAAAAAGGGAATTAGAAAAGCAAAAAGAGATTATGAGGTTAAAGTTGCAAGAGAATCGAAGACTAACCCAAAAGGATTCTTTCAGGTATACAGAAGTAAGATCAGGGACAAGATAGGCCCACTCAAAAGTTCCTCGGGTCAGCTCACTGACAGTGATAAGGAAATGTGTAGAATTTTTAACACATACTTCCTCTCAGTTTTTACACAGGAGGATACCAGCGATATTCCAGTAATGATAAATTATGTAGAACAGGACGATAATAAACTGTGCACGATTAGGGTCACAAGTGACATGGTCCTTAGGCAAATAGATAAATTAAAACCTAACAAATCCCCAGGCCCTGATGAACTGTATGCAAGGGTTCTAAAGGAATGTAAAGAGGAGCTTAGCAAACCTTTGGCTAATCTTTTCAACATATCACTACAAACTGGCATGGTGCCAGATAAGTGGAAAATGGCAAATGTGATGCCTATTTTCAAAGCAGGTGACAGGTCCTTAGCTTCGAACTATAGACCAATAAGCCTAACCTCCATAGTGGGAAAATTTATGGAATCAATAATTGCCGAGGCAGTTCGTAGCCACCTTGAAAAGCATAAATTAATCAACGAATCTCAGCATGGTTTTACAAAGGGGCGTTCCTGCCTTACGAATTTATTAACTTTTTTCACTAAGGTATTTGAGGAGGTAGATCATGGTAATGAATATGATATTGTGTATATGGACTTCAGTAAGGCTTTTGACAGGGTCCCACATCAGAGACTATTGAGGAAAATTAAGGCACATGGAATAGGAGAAATTTTTTCCTGGACAGAGGCATGGTTGACAAATAGGCAGCAGAGAGTTTGCATAAATGGGGAGAAGTCAGAGTGGGGAAGCGTCACGAGCGGTGTTCCACAGGGGTCAGTGTTGGGCCCCCTGCTGTTCACAATCTACATAAACGACATAGATGAGGGCATAAAGAGCGACATAAGCAAGTTTGCCGATGACACCAAAATAGGCCGTCGAATTCTTTCTGACGAGGACATTAGAGCACTCCAGGAAGATTTGAATAGACTAATGCAGTGGTCGGAGAAGTGGCAGATGCAGTTTAATATAGACAAATGCAAAGTTCTAAATGTTGGACAGGACAATAACCATGCCACATATAAACTAAATAATGTAGATCTTAATATTACGGATTGCGAAAAAGATTTAGGAGATCTGGTTAGCAGTAATCTGAAACCAAGACAACAGTGCATAAGTGTTCGCAATAAAGCTAATAGAATCCTTGGCTTCATATCAAGAAGCATAAATAATAGGAGTCCTCAGGTTGTTCTTCAACTCTATACATCCTTGGTTAGGCCTCATTTAGATTATGCTGCACAGTTTTGGTCACCGTATTACAGAATGGATATAAATGCTCTGGAAAATGTACAAAGGAGGATGACAAAGTTGATCCCATGTATCAGAAACCTTCCCTATGAGGATAGACTAAGGGCCCTGAATCTGCACTATGAGGATAGACTAAGGGCCCTGAATCTGCACTCTCTAGAAAGACGTAGAATTAGGGGGGATATGATTGAGGTGTATAAATGGAAGACAGGAATAAATAAAGGGGATGTAAATAGTGTGCTGAAAATATCTAGCCTAGACAGGACTCGTAGCAATGGTTTTAAGTTGGAAAAATTCAGATTCAGGAAGGATATAGGAAAGTACTGATTTGGTAATAGAGTTGTGGATGAGTAGAACAAACTCCCAAGTACAGTTATAGAAGCCAGAACGTTGTGTAGCTTTAAAAATAGGTTGGATAAATACATGAGTGGGTGTGGGTGGGTGTGAGTTGGACCTGACAGCTTGTGCTACCAGGTCAGTTGTCGTGTTCCTTCCTTAAGTGAATGTGACCTGCCCTGACTAGGTTGGGGCATTGGCTTAAGCCGGTAGGAGACTTGGACCTGCCTCGCATGGGCCAGTAGGCCTGCTGCAGTGTTCCTTCTTTCTTATGTTCTTATGTAGCAGTAAAGACCTCAACTATGGCAGGACCCCTGGGAGGAATTAACCAAGTATCCCCTCGACCCCCTTAGATGTTCATCTACCCCTTTGTTTTGAATACCTCTAGTTATGCTAATTAACCCAACCTCATCAGTCATCTGTGTCATTAGATAGTAAATTTAATACGTAATCATACTAGATTTGTCTCCCCCTAATTCTTGTAATTCTCCCATCTAATTAACTAACACGGAGGGATACCTCCCTTTCCTTCACTACGAGGGATACCTCCCTTTTTTTAACTATGAGGGATACCTCCCTTTCCTTCACTACGAGGGATACCTCCCTTTTCTTTAATACGAGGGATACCTGCATTTCCTTCACTACGAAGGATACCTCCCTTGCCTTCACTACGAGGGATACCTCCCTTTTCCCCACTAGAAGGGATACCTACCTTCTCTCCACTAGGAGGGATACCTACCTTTTCCCCACTAGAAGGGATACCTACCTTCTCCCCACTAGAAGGGATACCTACCTTTTCCCTACTAGAAGGTATACCTACCTTTCCCCACTAGAAGGGATACCTACCTTTTCCCCACTAGGAGGGATACCTACCTTTACCCCACTAGAAGGGATACCTACCTTCTCCCTACTAGGAGGGATACCTACCTTTTCCCCACTAGAAGGGATACCTACCTTTCCCCACTAGAAGGGATAAATAACTTCTCCCCACTAGGAGGGATATCTACCTTTTCCCCACTAGAAGGGATACCTACCTTTCCCCACTAGAAGGGATACTTACCTTTTCCCCACTAGAAGGGATACCTACCTTTCCCCACAGGAAGGGATAAATAACTTCCCACTAGAAGGGATACCTAACTTATCCCCACTAGAAGGGATACCTACCTTTCCCCACTAGAAGGGATAAATAACTTCTCCCCACTAGAAGGGATACCTAACTTATCCCCACTAGAAGGGATACCTAACTTATCCCCACTAGGAGGGATACCTACCTTTCCCCACTAGAAGGGATACCTAACTTATCCCCACCAGGAGGGATACCTACCTTTCCCCACTAGAAGGGATACCTAACTTCTCCCCACTAGGAGGGATACCTACCTTTCCCCACTAGAAGGGATACCTAATTTCTTCCCACTATGAGGGATACCTACCTTTCCCCACTAGAAGGGATACCTAACTTCTCCCCACTAGAAGGTATGCCTACCTTTCCCCACTAGAAGGGATACCTAACTTCTCCCCACTAGGAGGGATACCTACCTTTCCCCACTAGAAGGGATACCTAACTTCTCCCCACTAGAAGGGATGCCTACCTTTCCCCACTAGAAGGGATACCTAACTTCTCCCCACTAGGAGGGATACCTACCTTTCCCCACTAGAAGGGATACCTATCTTCTCCCCACTAGAAGGGATACCTACATTTTCCCCACTAGAACTAGTAACTATATCCCTCTATTTATCTAGAGTACTTCACCCTCTACCTCTATACCCAGTCAAACTTAATAATAACCTTGGCACTGTTATTCCGACATTCTAGGCCTCTCTCAGCCTATTTGGTCTCCTTATCCCATCTAAGCCTATTGTTATTGAAGAATTCTAGGGAACTTAAACTTGCATCCCCCCCCCCAGAGCTGTCGTTTACAGGTCTGACTTGTACCTGTAAATGGTCAAAGTCCGAAACGTTGTCCTACGTCTCTCTCTCTCTCTCTCTCTCTCTCTCTCTCTCTCTCTCTCTCTCTCTCTGACATACTTCGAGAATATAAGGTAGGTAATATATATTGATGTTTTGTTTTTATAGTTCCTTGATAATGTGAGAAGTCATGAAAGCGCTTGGAATTTCATTCTTTTGCAGTGATTGTTTATATATATATATATATATATATATATATATATATATATATATATATATATATATATATTATATTATTTTTTATTTTTTATTATCACACTGGCCGATTCCCACCAAGGCAGGGTGGCCCGAAAAAGAAAAACTTTCACCATCATTCACTCCATCACTGTCTTGCCAGAAGGGTGCTTTACACTACAGTTTTTAAACTGCAACATTAACACCCCTCCTTCAGAGTGCAGGCACTGTACTTCCCATCTCCAGGACTCAAGTCCGGCCTGCCGGTTTCCCTGAATCCCTTCATAAATGTTACTTTGCTCACACTCCAACAGCACGTCAAGTATTAAAAACCATTTGTCTCCATTCACTCCTATCAAACACGCTCACACATGCCTGCTGGAAGTCCAAGCCCCTCGCACACAAAACCTCCTTTACCCCCTCCCTCCAACCCTTCCTAGGCCGACCCCTACCCCGCCTTCCTTCCACTACAGACTGATACACTCTTGAAGTCATTCTGTTTCGCTCCATTCTCTCTACATGTCCGAACCACCTCAACAACCCTTCCTCAGCCCTCTGGACAACAGTTTTGGTAATCCCACACCTCCTCCTAACTTCCAAACTACGAATTCTCTGCATTATATTCACACCACACATTGCCCTCAGACACGACATCTCCACTGCCTCCAGCCTTCTCCTCGCTGCAACATTCATCACCCACGCTTCACACCCATATAAGAGCGTTGGTAAAACTATACTCTCATACATTCCCCTCTTTGCCTCCAAGGACAAAGTTCTTTGTCTCCACAGACTCCTAAGTGCACCACTCACTCTTTTTCCCTCATCAATTCTATGATTCACCTCATCTTTCATAGACCCATCCGCTGACACGTCCACTCCCAAATATCTGAATACGTTCACCTCCTCCATACTCTCTCCCTCCAATCTGATATTCAATCTTTCATCACCTAATCTTTTTGTTATCCTCATAACCTTACTCTTTCCTGTATTCACCTTTAATTTTCTTCTTTTGCACACCCTACCAAATTCATCCACCAATCTCTGCAACTTCTCTTCAGAATCTCCCAAGAGCACAGTGTCATCAGCAAAGAGCAGCTGTGACAACTCCCACTTTGTGTGTGATTCTTTATCTTTTAACTCCACGCCTCTTGCCAAGACCCTCGCATTTACTTCTCTTACAACCCCATCTATAAATATATTAAACAACCACGGTGACATCACACATCCTTGTCTAAGGCCTACTTTTACTGGGAAAAAATTTCCCTCTTTCCTACATACTCTAACTTGAGCCTCACTATCCTCGTAAAAACTCTTCACTGCTTTCAGTAACCTACCTCCTACACCATACACTTGCAACATCTGCCACATTGCCCCCCTATCCACCCTGTCATACGCCTTTTCCAAATCCATAAATGCCACAAAGACCTCTTTAGCCTTATCTAAATACTGTTCACTTATATGTTTCACTGTAAACACCTGGTCCACACACCCCCTACCTTTCCTAAAGCCTCCTTGTTCATCTGCTATCCTATTCTCCGTCTTACTCTTAATTCTTTCAATTATAACTCTACCATACACTTTACCAGGTACACTCAACAGACTTATCCCCCTATAATTTTTGCACTCTCTTTTATCCCCTTTGCCTTTATACAAAGGAACTATGCATGCTCTCTGCCAATCCCTAGGTACCTTACCCTCTTCCATACATTTATTAAATAATTGCACCAACCACTCCAAAACTATATCCCCACCTGCTTTTAACATTTCTATCTTTATCCCATCAATTCCGGCTGCCTTGCCCCCTTTCATTTTACCTACTGCCTCACGAACTTCCCCCACACTCACAACTGGCTCTTCCTCACTCCTACAAGATGTTATTCCTCCTTGCCCTATACACGAAATCACAGCTTCCCTATCTTCATCAACATTTAACAATTCCTCAAAATATTCCCTCCATCTTCCCAATACCTCTAACTCTCCATTTAATAACTCTCCTCTCCTATTTTTAACTGACAAATCCATTTGTTCTCTAGGCTTTCTTAACTTGTTAATCTCACTCCAAAACTTTTTCTTATTTTCAACAAAATTTGTTGATAACATCTCACCCACTCTCTCATTTGCTCTCTTTTTACATTGCTTCACCACTCTCTTAACTTCTCTCTTTTTCTCCATATACTCTTCCCTCCTTGCATCACTTCTACTTTGTAAAAACTTCTCATATGCTAACTTTTTCTCCCTTACTACTCTCTTTACATCATCATTCCACCAATCGCTCCTCTTCCCTCCTGCACCCACTTTCCTGTAACCACAAACTTCTGCTGAACACTCTAACACTACATTTTTAAACCTACCCCATACCTCTTCGACCCCATTGCCTATGCTCTCATTAGCCCATCTATCCTCCAATAGCTGTTTATATCTTACCCTAACTGCCTCCTCTTTTAGTTTATAAACCTTCACCTCTCTCTTCCCTGATGCTTCTATTCTCCTTGTATCCCATCTACCTTTTACTCTCAGTGTAGCTACAACTAGAAAGTGATCTGATATATCTGTGGCCCCTCTATAAACATGTACATCCTGAAGTCTACTCAACAGTCTTTTATCTACCAATACATAATCCAACAAACTACTGTCATTTCGCCCTACATCATATCGTGTATACTTATTTATCCTCTTTTTCTTAAAATATGTATTACCTATAACTAAACCCCTTTCTATACAAAGTTCAATCAAAGGGCTCCCATTATCATTTACACCTGGCACCCCAAACTTACCTACCACACCCTCTCTAAAAGTTTCTCCTACTTTAGCATTCAAGTCCCCTACCACAATTACTCTCTC
Organism: Cherax quadricarinatus; assembly: GCF_038502225.1. Classification (NCBI taxonomy): domain Eukaryota; kingdom Metazoa; phylum Arthropoda; class Malacostraca; order Decapoda; family Parastacidae; genus Cherax; species Cherax quadricarinatus. Next base: position 7,827,897 of record NC_091391.1, read on the forward strand.
ACTTGGTTCAAAGGCTCCTATACATTCACTTAACATCTCCCAAAATCTCTCTCTCTCCTCTGCATTCCTCTCTTCTCCAGGTGCATACACGCTTATTATGACCCACTTCTCGCATCCAACCTTTACTTTAATCCACATAATTCTTGAATTTACACATTCATATTCTCTTTTCTCCTTCCATAACTGATCATTTAACATTACTGCTACCCCTTCCTTTGCTCTAACTCTCTCAGATACTCCAGATTTAATCCCATTTATTTCCCCCCACTGAAACTCTCCTACCCCCTTCAGCTTTGTTTCGCTTAGGGCCAGGACATCCAACTTCTTTTCATTCATAACATCAGCAATCATCTGTTTCTTGTCATCCGCACTACATCCACGCACATTTAAGCAACCCAGTTTTATAAAGTTTTTCTTCTTCTCTTTTTTAGTAATTGTATACAGGAGAAGGGGTTACTAGCCCATTGCTCCCGGCATTTTAGTCGCCTCATACGACACGCATGGCTTACGGAGGAAAGATTCTTTTCCACTTCCCCATGGACAATAGAAGAAATAAAAAAGAACAAGAGCTATTTAGAAAAAGGAGGAAAACCTAGATGTATGTATATATATATATGCATGTGCGTGTCTGTGAAGTGTGACCAAAGTGTAAGTAGGAGTAGCAAGATATCCCTGTTATCTTAGCGTGTTTATGAGACATATATATATATATATATATATATATATATATATATGCATTCAAGGAATTCGCAAGAGCAGGCGAAATGTACACAAACACTGATCTCTGGCTGAAGGAGACTCGAACCTACGAACCTTGGAACAAGGTACACAGTGCTATACCAATCTACCCACACTGGACAATACCTTGGCGTCCAGCTTGCGCTAGAGTTTGATCCAAGGCAGCCAGCGTTCAGGGAGAAGACCTACATCTCATCCCCTGCATGCATCAGCCTTACTAGAGATTTTAACAATGCAAGGAATTAACAAGAGCAGGCCAAATATAATATAGATATATATATATATATATATATATATATATATATATATATATATATATATATATATAAACAGTATCGGGTGTGCTAGGAATGTAACAGTATAGGTACAATGCTAGACACAACAATATTCAAGACCCCTATAGCTATTAAGACCCCGCTAGCTATTAAGACCCCGCTAGCTATTAAGACCCCGCTAGCTATTAAGACCCCGCTAGCTATTAAGACCCCGCTAGCTATTAAGACCCCGCTAGCTATTAAGACCCCTCTAGCTATTAAGACCCCTCTAGCTATTAAGACCCAGCTAGCTATTAAGACCCCTCTAGCTATTAAGACCCCTCTAGCTATTAAGACCCCGCTAGCTATCCTCAACACCCCTCCCCCATGTTCAAGACCCCTCTAGATATCTTCAGTACATCCTAGTTATCTTGAACACCCCCTAGCTAGTTTCAGCACCCCTTTAGCTAGCTTCAACACCCCTTAGCTATCTTCAAGACCCCCCTTAGTGACTTCAAGCCCCTTATTTTTGGTCCACAGACAATATTGTTAACCCCTAACACCCCCCTGATGCCCCTGATTTCCCCTAGCGCCCCCTAGCACTTTTAAGTCTACTCTAACCGATTGAAGATCTGATTAAAAACTTGGCTAGAGTTCTGAGGTAGCAATTATGTCTGATATTTAGCGATTATATAAGACACCCGCTATAGCAGCGATCTTTAGCGATTATATAAGACACCCGCTATAGCAGCGATCTTTAGCGATTATATAAGACACCCGTTACAGCAGCGATCTTTAGCGATTATATAAGACACCCGCTATAGCAGCGATCTTTAGCGATTATATAAGACACCCGTTATAGCAGCGATCTTTAGCGATTATATAAGACACCCGTTATAGCAGCGATCTTTAGCGATTATATAAGACACCCGCTATAGCAGCGATATGATGGGGTAAATAACGAGAACTTTCAAAACAAGGAAAGTAGTGCCAGTGGTGGCACTACTCTAGTCATTTGTGCTGCTTCACTTAGAGTATTGTTCAGTGTTGACGACCTCGTTCATGGCAGGAGAGATATCAGAACTGGAACAGTATTGTTCAGTGTTGACGACCTCGTTCATGGCAGGAGAGATATCAGAACTGGAACAGTATTGTTCAGTGTTGACGACCTCGTTCATGGCAGGAGAGATATCAGAACTGGAACAGTATTGTTCAGTGTTGACGACCTCGTTCATGGCAGGAGAGATATCAGAACTGGAACAGTATTGTTCAGTGTTGACGACCTCGTTCATGGCAGGAGAGATATCAGAACTGGAACAGTATTGTTCAGTGTTGACGACCACGTTCATGGTAGGAGAGATATCAGAACTGGAACAGTATTGTTCAGTGTTGACGACCTTGTTCATGGCAGGAGAGATATCAGAACTGGAACAGTATTGTTCAGTGTTGACGACCTTGTTCATGGCAGGAGAGATATCAGAACTGGTACAGTATTGTTCAGTGTTGACGACCTCGTTCATGGCAGGAGAGATATCAGAACTGGAACAGTATTGTTCAGTGTTGACGACCTTGTTCATGGCAGGAGAGATATCAGAACTGGAACAGTATTGTTCAGTGTTGACGACCTCGTTCATGGCAGGAGAGATATCAGAACTGGAACAGTATTGTTCAGTGTTGACGACCTCGTTCATGGCAGGAGAGATATCAGAACTGGAACAGTATTGTTCAGTGTTGACGACCTCGTTCATGGCAGGAGAGATATCAGAACTGGAACAGTATTGTTCAGTGTTGACGACCTCGTTCATGGCAGGAGAGATATCAGAACTGGAACAGTATTGTTCAGTGTTGACGACCTACAGGAGAGATATCAGAACTCAGTTTGTTCATGTTGACACCTCGTTCATGAGAGAGATATCAGACCCGGAACAGTATTGTTCAGTGTTGACGACCTTGTTCATGGCAGGAGAGATATCAGACCCGGAACAGTATTGTTCAGTGTTGACGACCTCGTTCATGGCAGGAGAGATATCAGAACTGGAACAGTATTGTTCAGTGTTGACGACCTCGTTCATGGCAGGAGAGATATCAGAACTGGTACAGTATTGTTCAGTGTTGACGACCTCGTTCATGGCGGGAGAGATATCAGACCCGGAACAGTATTGTTCAGTGTTGACGACCTTGTTCATGGCAGGAGAGATATCAGAACTGGAACAGTATTGTTCAGTGTTGACGACCTCGTTCATGGCAGGAGAGAGATCAGAACTGGAACAGTATTGTTCAGTGTTGACGACCTCGTTCATGGCAGGAGAGATATCAGAACTGGAACAGTATTGTTCAGTGTTGACGACCTCGTTCATGGCAGGAGAGATATCAGAACTGGAACAGTATTATCCAGTGTTGACGACCTCGCTCATTGCAGGAGAGATATCAGAACTGGAACAGTATTATCCAGTGTTGACGACCTCGTTCATGGCAGGAGAGATATCAGAACTGGAACAGTATTGTTCAGTGTTGACGACCTCGTTCATGGCAGGAGAGATATCAGAACTGGAACAGTATTGTTCAGTGTTGACGACCTCGTTCATGGCAGGAGAGATATCAGAACTGGAACAGTATTGTTCAGTGTTGACGACCTCGTTCATGGCAGGAGAGATATCAGAACTGGAACAGTATTGTTCAGTGTTGACGACCTCGTTCATGGCAGGAGAGATATCAGAACTGGAACAGTATTGTTCAGTGTTGACGACCACGTTCATGGCAGGAGAGATATCAGAACTGGAACAGTATTGTTCAGTGTTGACGACCTTGTTCATGGCAGGAGAGATATCAGAACTGGAACAGTATTGTTCAGTGTTGACGACCTTGTTCATGGCAGGAGAGATATCAGAACTGGTACAGTATTGTTCAGTGTTGACGACCTCGTTCATGGCAGGAGAGATATCAGAACTGGAACAGTATTGTTCAGTGTTGACGACCTTGTTCATGGCAGGAGAGATATCAGAACTGGAACAGTATTGTTCAGTGTTGACGACCTCGTTCATGGCAGGAGATATATCAGAACTGGAACAGTATTGTTCAGTGTTGACGACCTCGTTCATGGCAGGAGAGATATCAGAACTGGAACAGTATTGTTCAGTGTTGACGACCTCGTTCATGGCAGGAGAGATATCAGAACTGGAACAGTATTGTTCAGTGTTGACGACCTCGTTCATGGCAGGAGAGATATCAGAACTGGAACAGTATTGTTCAGTGTTGACTACCTCGTTCATGGCAGGAGAGATATCAGACCCGGAACAGTATTGTTCAGTGTTGACGACCTTGTTCATGGCAGGAGAGATATCAGACCCGGAACAGTATTGTTCAGTGTTGACGACCTCGTTCATGGCAGGAGAGATATCAGAACTGGAACAGTATTGTTCAGTGTTGACGACCTCGTTCATGGCAGGAGAGATATCAGAACTGGTACAGTATTGTTCAGTGTTGACGACCTCGTTCATGGCAGGAGAGATATCAGACCCGGAACAGTATTGTTCAGTGTTGACGACCTTGTTCATGGCAGGAGAGATATCAGAACTGGAACAGTATTGTTCAGTGTTGACGACCTCGTTCATGGCAGGAGAGAGATCAGAACTGGAACAGTATTGTTCAGTGTTGACGACCTCGTTCATGGCAGGAGAGATATCAGAACTGGAACAGTATTATCCAGTGTTGACGACCTCGTTCCTGGCAGGAGAGATATCAGAACTGGAACAGTATTGTTCAGTGTTGACGACCTCGTTCATGGCAGGAGAGATATCAGAACTGGAACAGTATTGTTCAGTGTTGACGACCTCGCTCATTGCAGGAGAGATATCAGAAATGGAACAGTATTGTTCAGTGTTGACGACCTCGTTCATGGCAGGAGAGATATCAGAACTGGAACAGTATTGTTCAGCGTTGACGACCTCGTTCATGGCAGGAGAGATATCAGAACTGGAACAGTATTGTTCAGTGTTGACGACCTCGTTCATGGCAGGAGAGATATCAGAACTGGAACAGTATTGTTCAGTGTTGACGACCTCGTTCATGGCAGGAGAGATATCAGAACTGGAACAGTATTGTTCAGTGTTGACGACCTCGTTCATGGAAGGAGAGATATCAGAACTGGAACAGTATTGTTCAGTGTTGACGACCTCGTTCATGGGAGGAGAGATATCAGAACTGGAACAGTATTGTTCAGTGTTGACGACCTTGTTCATGGCAGGAGAGATATCAGAACTGGAACAGTATTGTTCAGTGTTGACGACCTCGTTCATGGCAGGAGAGATATCAGAACTGGAACAGTATTGTTCAGTGTTGACGACCTCGTTCATGGCAGGAGAGATATCAGAACTGGAACAGTATTGTTCAGTGTTGACGACCTCGTTCATGGCAGGAGAGATATCAGAACTGGAACAGTATTATCCAGTGTTGACGACCTCGCTCATTGCAGGAGAGATATCAGAACTGGAACAGTATTATCCAGTGTTGACGACCTCGTTCATGGCAGGAGAGATATCAGAACTGGAACAGTATTGTTCAGTGTTGACGACCTCGTTCATGGCAGGAGAGATATCAGAACTGGAACAGTATTGTTCAGTGTTGACGACCTCGCTCATTGCAGGAGAGATATCAGAAATGGAACAGTATTGTTCAGTGTTGACGACCTCGTTCATGGCAGGAGAGATATCAGAACTGGAACAGTATTGTTCAGCGTTGACGACCTCGTTCATGGCAGGAGAGATATCAGAACTGGAACAGTATTGTTCAGTGTTGACGACCTCGTTCATGGCAGGAGAGATATCAGAACTGGAACAGTATTGTTCAGTGTTGACGACCTCGTTCATGGCAGGAGAGATATCAGAACTGGAACAGTATTGTTCAGTGTTGACGACCTCGTTCATGGCAGGAGAGATATCAGAACTGGAACAGTATTGTTCAGTGTTGACGACCTCGTTCATGGGAGGAGAGATATCAGAACTGGAACAGTATTGTTCAGTGTTGACGACCTTGTTCATGGCAGGAGAGATATCAGAACTGGAACAGTATTGTTCAGTGTTGACGACCTCGTTCATGGCAGGAGAGATATCAGAACTGGAACAGTATTGTTCAGTGTTGACGACCTCGTTCATGGCAGGAGAGATATCAGAACTGGAACAGTATTGTTCAGTGTTGACGACCTCGTTCATGGCAGGAGAGATATCAGAACTGGAACAGTATTGTTCAGTGTTGACGACCTCGCTCATTGCAGGAGAGATATCAGAAATGGAACAGTATTGTTCAGTGTTGACGACCTCGTTCATGGCAGGAGAGATATCAGAACTGGAACAGTATTGTTCAGCGTTGACGACCTCGTTCATGGCAGGAGAGATATCAGAACTGGAACAGTATTGTTCAGTGTTGACGACCTCGTTCATGGCAGGAGAGATATCAGAACTGGAACAGTATTGTTCAGTGTTGACGACCTCGTTCATGGCAGGAGAGATATCAGAACTGGAACAGTATTGTTCAGCGTTGACGACCTCGTTCATGGCAGGAGAGATATCAGAACTGGAACAGTATTGTTCAGTGTTGACGACCTCGTTCATGGCAGGAGATATATCAGAACTGGAACAGTATTGTTCAGTGTTGACGACCTCGTTCATGGCAGGAGAGATATCAGAACTGGAACAGTATTGTTCAGTGTTGACGACCTCGTTCATGGCAGGAGAGATATCAGAACTGGAACAGTATTGTTCAGTGTTGACGACCTCGTTCATGGCAGGAGAGATCAGAACTGGAACAGTATTGTTCAGTGTTGACGACCTCGTTCATGGCAGGAGAGATATCAGAACTGGAACAGTATTGTTCAGTGTTGACGACCTCGTTCAATAGGAACACTGTACCAACATCCGGGGTCCCAGATTATTCAACATATTACCAGAAGATCTCAGCAACACAGCTGGAACAAGTGTAGAAGACCGCTGGTACTTGTACTTTTGGTACTGGGGTGGTAGTGGTACTGGGGTGGTACTTGTGGTGGTTGTGAGGAACTGGGGTGGTAGTTGTGGTGCTGGGGTGGTAGCTGTGGTACTGGGAAGGTAGTTTTGGTGCTGGGGTGGTACTTGTGGTACTCGGGTGGTAATTGTAGTACTGGGGTAGTAGTTGTGGTACTGCGGTGGCAGTTTTGGTGATGGGATTGTAGTTGTGTTGGGATGGTAGCTGTTGTACTGGGATGGTAGTTGTGGTAAAGGGGTAGTAGTTGTACTGGGGTGGTAGTTGTGGTAAAGGGGTGGAAGTTGTACTGGGGTGGTAGTTGTGGTAAAGGGGTGGTAGTTGTACTGGGGTGGTAATTGTAGTACTGGGGTGGTAGTTGTAGTACTGGGGTGGAAGTGGTGGTTGTGAGGAACTGTGATAGTAGGTATGGTGCTGGGGTGGTAGTTCGGGTGCAGGGGTGGTAGTTGTGGTACTGGGGTGGTAGTTGTGGTGCTGGGGTGGTAGTTGTGGTGCAGGGGTGGTAGTTGTGGTGCTGGGGTGGTAGTTGTGGTGCTGGGGTGGTAGTTGGGGTGCTGGTGTGGTAGTTGTAGTGCTGGGGTGGTAGTGCTGGGGTGATAGTTGTGGTGCTGGGGTGATAGTTGTGCTGGGGTGGTAGTTGTGGTTGTGAGGAACTGGGGTGGTAGTTGTGGTGCTGGGGTGGTGCTTGTGGTACTGGGGCGGTAGTTGTGGTACCGGGGTGATATTTGTGGTACAGGGGTGGTACTTGTGGTACTGGGGTGGTAGCTGTGGCGCTGGGGTGGTAGTTGTGGTGCTGGGGTGGTAGTTGTGGTGCTGGGGTGGTAGTTGTGGTGCTGGGGTGGTAGTTGTGGTGGTAGTGAGGAACTGGGGTGATAGTTGTGCAGGGGTGGTAGTTGTACAGGGGTGGTAGTTGTGGTGATGGGGTGGTAGTTGTGCTGGGGTGGTAGTTGTGGTGCTGGGGTGATAGTTGTGGTGCTGTGGTGATAGTTGTGGTACTGGGGTAGTGGTACTGAGGTGGTAGTGATACTGGGGTGGTAGTTGTGGTTCTGGGGTGGTAGTTGTGGTAATGGGGTGGTAGTTGTGGTACTGGGGTGGTAGTTGTTGTGCTGGGGTGGTAGCTGTCGTACTGGGGTGGTAGTTGTGGTGGTTGTGAGGAACTGCGGTGGTAGTTGTGGTACTGGGGTGGCAGTTGTGGTGCTGGGGTTGTAGTTGTGGTACCGGGGTGGTAGTTGTGGTGCTGGGGTGGTAGCTGTGGTACTGGGGTGGTAGTTGTGGTGGTTGTGAGAAACTGGGGTGATAGTTGTGGTGCTGGGGTGGCAGTTGTGGTGCTGGGGTAGTAGTGGTGGTACTGGGGTGGTAGATGTTGTGCTGGGGTGGTAGTTGTGGTGCTGGGGTGGTAGTTGTGGTGCTGGGACGGTAATTGTGGTGCTGGGATGGTAGCTGTGGTGCTGGGGTGGTAGTTGTGATGCTGGGGTGGTAGTTGTGGTGCTGGGGTGGTAGTTGTGGTGCTGGGGTGGCAGTTGTGGTGCTGGGGTGGTAGTTGTGGTGCTGGGGTGGCAGTTGTGGTGCTGGGGTGGCAGTTGTGGTGCTGGGGTGGCAGTTGTGGTACTGGGGTGGTAGTTGGGGTACTGGGGTGATAATTGTGCTGGGGTAGTAGTTATGGCAGTGGGGTCGTAGTTGTTGCTGTGCTAGTGACCGTAGGAGGGGTACCATGCTGTGCTAGTGACCGTAGGAAAGGTACCATGCTGTGCTAGTGACTGTACGAGAGGTACTATGCTGTGCTAGTGACCATAGGAGAGGTACCATGCTGTGCTAGTGACTGTACGAGAGGTACCATGCTCTGCTAGTGGCTGTACGAGAGGCACCATGCTGTGCTAGTGACTGTACGAGAGGTATCATGCTGTGCTAGTGGCTGTACTAGAGGTACCATGCTCTGCTAGTGGCTGTACGAGAGGTACCATGCTGTGCTAGTGACTGTACGAGAGGTATCATGCTGTGCTAGTGACTACAAGAGGTACCATACTGTGATAGTGGCTGTACTGGATGTACCATGCTGTGCTAGTGACTGTACGAGAAGTACCACGCTGTGCTAGTGACTGTTCGAGAGGTACCATGCTGTGCTAGTGGCTGTACTAGAGGTACCATGCCGTGCTAGTGGCTGTACGAGAGGTACCATGCTGTGCTAGTGACTGTACGAGAGGTACCATGATGTGCTAGTGACTGTACGAGAGATACCATGCTATGGTAGTGATTGTAAGAGAGGTACCACGCTGAGCTAGTGACTGTACGAGAGGTACCATGCTGTGCTAGTGGTAGTAGGAGGGAAACCACGCTCTGCTGTGACCGTAGAAGAGGTATCATGCTTTGTTAGTGGCCGTAGGAGGGATACCATGCTGTGCAAGTGACCGTAGGAAAGTACCATGTTGTGCTAGTGGCTGTACTAAAGGTACCATGCTGTGCTAGTGACTGTACTAGAGGTACCATGCTGTGCTAGTGACTGTACGAGAGATACCATGCTGTGCTAGTGGCTGTACTAGAGGTACCATGCTGTGCTAGTGGCTGTACGAGAAGTATCATGCTGTGCTAGTGACTGTACGAGAGGTACCATGCTGTGCTAGTGACTGTACGAGAGGTACCATGCTGTGCTAGTGACTACGAGAGGTACCATGCTGTGCTATTGGCTGTACTAGATGTACCACGCTGTGCTAGTGACTGTACGAGAGGTACCATGCTGTGCTAGTGACCGTAGGAGAGGTACCATGTGCTAGTGGCTGTACTAGAGGTACCATGCTGTGCTAGTGACTGTACGAGAGGTACCATGCTGTGCTAGTGGTAGTAGGAGGGGTACCACGCTGTGCTAGTGACCGTAGAAGAGGTATGCTGTGCTAGTGGCCGTAGGAGGGGTACCATGCTGTGCTAGTGACCGTAGGAAAGGTACCATGCTGTGCTAGTGGCTGTACTAGAGGTACCATGCTGTGCTAGTGACTGCACTATAGGTACCATGCTGTGCTAGTGACTGTACGAGAGATACCATGCTGTGCTAGTGGCTGTACTAGAGGTATCATGCTGTGCTAGTGGCTGTACGAGAAGTATCATGCTGTGCTAGTGACTGTACGAGAGGTACCATGCTGTGCTAGTGACTGTACGAGAGGTACCATGCTGTGCTAGTGACTACGAGAGTTACCATGCTGTGCTATTGGCTGTACTAGATGTACCATGCTGTGCTAGTGACTGTACTAGAGGTACCATGCTGTGCTAGTGACCGTAGGAGAGGTACCATGATGTGCTAGTGGCTGTAGTAGAGGTACCATGCTGTGCTAGTGACTGTACTTGAGGTACCATGCTGTGCTAGTGACTGTACTTGAGGTACCATGCTGTGCTAGTGGTAGTAGGAGGGGTACCACGCTGTGCTAGTGACCGTAGAAGAGGTATCATGCTGTGCTAGTGGCCGTAGGAGGGGTACCATGCTGTGCTAGTGACCGAAGGAAAGGTACCATGCTGTGCTAGGGGCTGTACTAGAGGTACCATGCTGTGCTAGTGACTGTACTAGAGGTACCATGCTGTGCTAGTGACTGTACGAGAGGTACCAAGCTGTGCTAGTGGCTGTACTAGAGGTACCATGCTGTGCTAGTGACTGTACGAGAGTTACCATGCTGTGCTAATGACTGTACGAGTGGCACCATGCTGTGCTAGTGACTGTACGAGAGGTACAATGCTGTGCTAGTGGTAGTAGGAGGGGTACCATGCTGTGCTAGTGACTGTACGAGAGGTACCATGCTGTGCTAGTGACTGTACGAGAGGTACCATGCTGTGCTAGTGGCTGTACTAAAGGTACCATGCTGTGCTAGTGACTGTAATAGAGGTACCATGCTATGCTAGTGACTGTACGAGAGGTACCATGCTGTGCTAGTGACTGTACGAGAGGTACCATGCTGTGCTAGTGGTAGTAGGAGGGGTACCATGCTGTGCTAGTGACCGTAGGTGAGGTACCATGCTGTGCTAGTGACCGTATGAGAGATACCATGCTGTGCTAGTGACCGTAGGTGAGGTACCATGCTGTGCTAGTGACCGTAGGAGAGGTACCATGCTGTGCTAGTGACCGTAAGAGAGGTATCATGCTGTGCTAGTGACTGTACGAGAGGTGCTATGCTGTGCTAGTGACCGTAGGAGAAGTACCATGCTGTGCTAGTGACCGTAGGAGGGGTACCATGCTGTGCTAGTGACCGTAGGAGGGGTACCATGCTGTGCTAGTGACCGTAGAAGAGGTACCATGCTGTGCTAGTGACCGTAGAAGAGGTACCATGTTGTGCTAGTGACCGTAGGAGGGGCACCATGCTGTGCTAGTGACCGTAGGAGAGGAACCATGCTGTGCTAGTGACTGTACGAGAGGTACCATGCTGTGCTAGTGGCTGCACGAGAGGCACCATGCTGTGCTAGTGACTGTACGAGAGGCACCATGCTGTGCTAGTGACTGTACGAGAGGCACCATGCTGTGCTAGTGACTGTACGAGAGGTACCATGCTGTGCTAGTGACTACGAGAGGTACCATGATGTGCTAGTGGCTGTACTAGATGTACCATGCTGTGCTAGTGACTACGAGAGGTACCATGCTGTGCTAGTGACCGTAGGAGAGGTACCATGCTGTGCTAGTGGCTGTACTAGAGGTACCATGCTGTGCTAGTGACTAATAGAGGTACCATGCTGTGCTAGTGACTGTACGAGAGGTACCATGCTGTGCTAGTGGTAGTAGGAGGGGTGCCATGCTGTGCTAGTGACCGTAGAAGAGGCACCATGCTGTGCTAGTGACCGTAGGTGAGGTACCATGCTGTGCTAGTGACCGTATGAGAGGTACCATGCTGTGCTAGTGACCGTAAGAGAGGTACCATGCTGTGCTAGTGACTGTACGAGAGGTGCCATGCTGTGCTAGTGACCGTAGGAGGGGTACCATGCTGTGCTAGTGACCGTAGGAGGGGTACCATGCTGTGCTAGTGACCATAGGAGGGGTACCATGCTGTGCTAGTGACCGTAGGAGAGGCACCATGCTGTGCTAGTGACCGTAGGAGGGGTACCATGCTGTGCTAGTGAACGTAGGAGAGGAACCATGCTGTGCTATTGATTGTACGAGAGGTACCATGCAGTGCTAGTGACCGTAGGAGGGGTACCATGCTGTGCTAGTGACCGTAGTAGAGGTACCATGCTGTGTTAGTGACCATAGGAGGGGTACCATGCTGTGCTAGTGACCGTAGGAGGGGTACCATGCTGTGCTAGTGACCGTAGGAGGGCTACCATGCTGTGCTAGTGACGGTTGGAGGGGTACCATGCTGTGCTAGTGACCGTAGGAGGGGTACCATGCTGTGCTAGTGACCGTAGGAGGGGTACCATGCTATGCTAGTGATTGTACCATGCTGTGCTAGTGACCGTAGGAGGATTACCATGCTGTGCTAGTGACCGTAGGAGAGGTACCACGCTGTGCTAGTGACTGTACGAGAGATACCATGCTGTGCTAGTGACTACGAGAGGTACCATGTTGTGCTAGTGACCGTAGGAGGGGTACCATGCTGTGCTAGTGACCGTAGGAGAGGTACTATGCTGTGCTAGTGACTGTACGAGAGGTACCATGTTGTGCTAGTGACCGTAGGAGGGGTACCATGCTGTGCTAGTGACCATAGTAGAGGTACTACAGCTAGTGACCATAGAAGAGGTACCATGATGTGCTAGTGACCGTAGGAGAGGTACCATGTTGTGCTAGTGACCGTAGTAGAGGTACCATGTTGTGCTAGTGACCATAGGAGGGGTACCATGCTGTGCTAGTGACCGTAGGAGGGGTTCCATGCTGTGCTAGTGACCGTAGGAGGGGTACCATGCTGTGCTAGTGACCATAGGAGGGGTACCATGCTGTGCTAGTGACCGTAGGAGGGGTACCATGCTGTGCTAGTGACTGTACGAGAGGTACCATGCTGTGCTAGTGACTGTACGAAAGGTACCATGCTGTGCTAGTGACCGTAGGAAGGGTACCATGCTGTGCTAGTGACCGTAGGAGGGTTACCATGCTGTGCTAGCGACTGTACGAGAGGTAGGAGGGGTGAGTGGCACCCCACAAAGAGGGGCCGTTAAGGGAGTTGGTGAGTGGCACCCTACAAAGAGTGGCCGTTAAGGGAAGGGGTGAGTGGCACCCTACAAAGAGGGGCCGTGAAGGGAGGGGGTGAGTGGCACCCTACAAAGAGGGGCCGTGAAGGGAGGTGGTGAGTGGCACCCTACAGGGAGGGGTCGTGAAGGGGGGGTAAGTGGCACTCTACAAGGAAGGGCCGTGAAGGGAGGGGGGTGAGAGGCACTCTACACACAGGGCCAGAGGAGGGGTTATGGCACCATATACAAGGCTTCGCGTCATCCCGTTGACACGACTACACTGGTCGTGATTGTACCGGCTTTAATGAAACGACCTATCGTGGCTGTAAAGTTGGCTATATACGTCACTGACCTCTAGTGGTGGATGTGGGCTGTGATGACCCACCTCGATGGCCCACCCGGGTTGGTAACCTGCCCTGACCAGGTAGGGTTGTTGAGGATTGAAATCGTGGTTACGGGGCTTAGGATGGTTTTAAGAGGATTGGAATGACTAGGAGGATTCAGGATGGTTTTAAAAGGATTGGAATCATGACTAGGAGGATTCAGGATGGTTTTAAAAGGATTGGAATCATGACTAGGATGATTCAGGATGGTTTTAAGAGGATTGAAATCATGACTAGAAGGATTCAGAATAGTTTTGAGAGGATTGGAATCATGACTAGGAGGATTTAGGATGGTTTTAAGAGGATTGGAATCATGACTAGGAGGATTCAGGATGGTTTTAAGAGGATTGGAATCATGGGAGATAAAGGTGTACAATTAACTAGCCAGACACTGCTCCAAGTCGGACCTAAACATCGGGAATTTCATCCCATATGTGTAGTGTGTACTGTACCAGCCAGGGCACGTAAAAACATGAGGAGGAGCACTGCAGGAGGCCTACTGGTCCATGCACATAAATGCTCCACAGAACAGACAAGTTTATAAATTAGACACATGTGCAACACTTAGGTGTCTTTAATGAGGAAACGTTTCACCACACAGTGACTCATCAGTCCTATACAAAGCAGAATGAAGATCAGAAGGAGTTTGAGGTGATCAGTCCCCCAATATTTTCAAGACTGATGGACTGATTACATCGACTCCAGGCTAATTCTTCGAATAGGACTGATGAAGCCACAGTGACACACATTCCGCATGTTCTTTGAATATAGTGATAGTCCTTGCTTGCTTCTACTAGTTTTAGCCAGTAGCTTGGGCCGGTGGGTAACTTGGACCTGCCTAGCATGGGCCAGGAGGCCTACTACAGTGCTCCTTCCTTATGGTCTTACGCGGGTCGCTTAGAGTTAATGGTCTGTATAACTTATGGTTCTGACAAGGACCTGCCATGTATGGGCCAGTAGGCCATCTGCAGTGCTCCTCCAGTCTTATGTTATCCTTAATATCTATCCTGTAGATGGCAGTCAATATTCTATCTATTTCTGGTCACCACTGGTTGATAGATAGGTCTGGGGCCTAAACTCAATAGGCCTAACCGATTAACAGTGAATATAGGCCTAAAATATTCACGATGAATCTTGAGCCATTTACGAATCTTGCAACCACACAGTGTGGTTAACCCACACAGTGTGTGGTTAACCTACACAGTGTGTGGTTAACCCACACAGTGTGTGGTTAACCCACACAGTGTGTGGTTAACCATCCACACAATGTGTGGTTAACCCACACAGTCTGTGTGGTTAACCCACACAGTCTGTGTGGTTAACCCACACAGTCTGTGTGGTTAACCCACATAGTGTGTGGTTAACCCACATAGTGTGTGGTCAACCTACATAGTGTGTGGTTAACCCACATAGTGTGTGGTTAACCCACATAGTGTGTGGTCAACCTACATAGTGTGCAGTGAACCCAGTGTGTGGTTAACCCACATAGTGTGTGGTTAACCCACATAGTGTGTGATTAACCCACATAGTGTGTGATTAACCCACATAGTGTGTGGTTAACCCACATAGTGTGTGGTTAACCCACACAGTGTGTGGTTAACCCACACAGTGTGTGGTTAACCCACACAGTGTGTGGTTAACCCACATACTGTGTGGTTAATCCACACACGGAGTATCGAGTCTACACTGTACTACCACCAGTACCACTACCACCAGCACCAGTACCATCAGTACCACTACTACCACCACCAGTACCACTACTACCAGTACCACTACCACCAGTACCACTACCACCAGTACCACTACTACCAGTACCACTACCACCAGTACCACTACCACCACCAGTACCACTACCACCAGTACCACTACCACCAGTACCACTACCACCAGTACCACTACCACCACCAGTACCACTACTACCACCACCACCAGTGCCACTACCACCAGTACCAGTACCACCAGTATCACTACTACCACCGCCAGATTTTGGGAGATGTTAAGTGAATGTATAGGAGCCTTTGAACCAAGTGAGAGAGTAATTGTGGTAGGGGACTTGAATGCTAAAGTAGGAGAAACTTTTAGAGAGGGTGTGGTAGGTAAGTTTGGGGTGCCAGGTGTAAATGATAATGGGAGCCCTTTGATTGAACTTTGTATAGAAAGGGGTTTAGTTATGGGTAATACATATTTTAAGAAAAAGAGGATAAATAAGTATACAAGCTATGATGTAGGGCGAAATGACAGTAGTTTGTTGGATTATGTATTGGTAGATAAAAGACTGTTGAGTAGACTTCAGGATGTACATGTTTATAGAGGGGCCACAGATATATCAGATCACTTTCTAGTTGTAGCTACACTGAGAGTAAAAGGTAGATGGGATACAAGGAGAATAGAAGCATCAGGGAAGAGAGAGGTGAAGGTTTATAAACTAAAAGAGGAGGCAGTTAGGGTAAGATATAAACAGCTATTGGAGGATAGATGGGCTAATGAGAGCATAGGCAATGGGGTCGAAGAGGTATGAGGTAGGTTTAAAAATGTAGTGTTAGAGTGTTCAGCAGAAGTTTGTGGTTACAGGAAAGTGGGTGCGGGAGGGAAGAGGAGCGATTGGTGGAATGATGATGTGAAGAGAGTAGTAAGGGAGAAAAAGTTAGCATATGAGAAGTTTTTACAAAGTAGAAGTGATGCAAGGAGGGAAGAGTATATGGAGAAAAAGAGAGAGGTTAAGAGAGTGGTGAAGCAATGTAAAAAGAGAGCAAATGAGAGACTGGGTGAGAGGTTATCAACAAATTTTGTTGAAAATAAGAAAAAGTTTTGGAGTGAGATTAACAAGTTAAGGAAGCCTAGAGAACAAATGGATTTGTCAGTTAAAAATAGGAGAGGAGAGTTATTAAATGGAGAGTTAGAGGCATTGGGAAGATGGAGGGAATATTTTGAGGAATTGTTAAATGTTGATGAAGATAGGGAAGCTGTGATTTCGTGTATAGGGCAAGGAGGAATAACATCTTGTAGGAGTGAGGAAGAGCCAGTTGTGAGTGTGGGGGAAGTTCGTGAGGCAGTAGGTAAAATGAAAGGGGGTAAGGCAGCCGGGATTGACGGGATAAAGATAGATAGGGGGATAATGTGGCAGATGTTGCAAATGTATGGCATAGGAGGTAGATTATTGAGAGCAGTGAAAAGATTTACAAGGATAGTGAGACTCAGGTTAGAGAATGTAGGAGGGAGATAATTTCCCAATAAGAGTAGACCTTAGACAAGGGTATATGATGTCACAATGGTTATTCAATATATTTATAGATGGAGTTGTAAGAGAAGTGAATGCGAGGGTCTTGGCAAGAGGCGTGGAGTTAAATGATAAAGAATCTAACAGAAAGTGTAAGTTGTCACAGTTGGTCTTTGCTGATGACACTGTGCTTTTGGCAGATTCTGAAGAGAAGTTGCAGAGGTTGGTGGATGAGTTTGGTAACGTATGTAAAACAAAATAATAAGTGAATATAGAGAAGAATAAGATGATAAAAATATTAGGTGGTGAAAGATTGGATATCAGATTGGAGTGAGAGTATGGAGGAGGTGAATGTATTCAGATATTTAGGAGTGGACGTGTTAGCAGATGTGTCTGTGAAAGATGAGGTGAATCACAGAACTGATGAGTGAGTGGTGCACTGAGGAGTCTGTGGAGACAAAGAACTTTGTCCATGGAAGCAAAGAGAAGAATGTATGAGAGTATACTTATACCAACACTCTTATATGTGTGTGTGAAGTATGGGTGGTGAATGTTGTAACAAGGAGAAGGCTGGAGGTAGTGGAAGAGGAGGCTGTAGGCAGTGGAGGAGGCTGGAGGTAGTGGAAGAGGAGGCTGTAGGTAGTGGAGGAGGCTGGAGGCAGTGGAGGAGGCTGGAGGCAGTGGAGGAGGCTGGAGGTAGTGGAGGAGGCTGGAGGCAGTGGAAGAGGAGGCTGTAGGCAGTGGAAGAGGAGGCTGTAGGCAGTGGAAGAGGAGGCTGGAGGTAGTGGAAGAGGAGGCTGTAGGCAGTGGAGGAGGCTGGAGGTAGTGGAAGAGGAGGCTGTAGGCAGTGGAAGAGGAGGCTGGAGGTAGTGGAAGAGGAGGCTGTAGGCAGTGGAAGAGGAGGCTGGAGGTAGTGGAAGAGGAGGCTGTAGGCACAGTGGAGGAGGCTGGAGACAGTGGAAGAGGAGGCACTGGAATATAGGTAGTGGAGGAGGCTGCAGTGGAGGAGGCAGACAGTGGAAGAGGAGGCTGTAGGCAGTGGAGGAGGCTGGAATAAGAGGAGGCTGTAGGTAGTGGAGGAGGCCCTGTAGGTAGTGGAGGAGGCTGGAGGCAGTGGAAGAGGAGGCCCAGTGGAAGAGGAGGCTGTAGGTAGTGGAGGAGGCTGGAGGCAGTGGATACTAGGTAGTGGAAGAGGAGGCTGGAGGCCCCGGCACACCCACAATATAACGCCTTGTATTACTATATCCCCCTACTGTTGGTAAATGCTGTTTTTTTCTTTTTCAAACAGATTATTCGTGTTTTTTTGTTTCTGACCGCAACCCCGTTTTTTTTATTTCAGTCAAAACTTCAAGTTCCTGTAAGTATCTGAGAGGAGAAGTTCTGTTAAGTTTGTCTCTTAAGTTTGTCTGCCTGTCTGTGTTTCTGAAACACGTAAATACATATACAGAGTGAAGAGGCGGGGGCCAGGAGCTGTGACTCGACCCCTACAACCACAATTAGGTGAGTGCACACAACACACAAACACTTTTCCAGTAGTAAGTTGGTCGTAGATAGGTTGTGTTCGAGTGTAGCTCTGGGCCCCCACTACCTCTGGTGTGGGCCCCTATCTTATGTGGGGGCCCACGCTTCTGTGTTGAAGTAGATAGTATCTATCCCACACCCACAATATAACCCACACCCACAATGTAACCCACACCCACAATATAACCCACACCCACAATATAACCCACACCCACAATATAACCCACACCCACAATATAACCCACACCCACAATATAACCCACACCCACAATATAACCCACACCCACAATATAACCCACACCCACAATATAACCCACACCCACAATATAACCCACACCCACAATGTAACCCACACCCACAATGTAACCCAACCCACACCCACAATATAACCCACACCCACAATATAACCCACACCCACAATATAACCCACACCCACAATATAACCCACACCCACAATATAACCCACACCCACAATATAACCCACACCAACAATATAACCCACACCAACAATATAACCCACACCAACAATATAACCCACACCCACAATATAACCCACACCCACAATATAACCCACACCCACAATGTAACCCACACCCACAATGTAACCCACACCCACAATATAACCCACACCCACAATGTAACCCACACCCACAATATAACCCACACCCACAATGTAACCCACACCCACAATATAACCCACACCCACAATGTAACCTAATTCCCTTTGAATTCTAAGTGCCTTCAAAATCAAAATCTAAGCCATGTATTAGAAATCTAAACCCACATACTGGGGGTTCCTAACCCAGGGTAAGCCACGCCATCTGGCTTTTCCAGTATTCACTGATAGCTGGTGTTAGGAGACGTACTAGGTACCTGCTTACTGCTGGGAAACACAGGTAGTAGGTGTTAGGTGACTAGCAGGTACCTACTTACTGCTAGGTGAACAGCGACAGTAGGTGTAAGGTGACTAACACCCAGGTACCCACTTCTAGTTCGAATGCACCCAGGTACCTTTTATACACCCAGGTACCTACTTACTGCTAGTAACATAGGTAGCAGGTGTTAGGCTGCCGGAATCGAACCTGGGTCCTTGTAGTTAAGAGATTGTTTCACCCCAGCGTCACCTACTGAAGGTAAGACACAGCTAGGTACCTGAGCACGTTTCGCTCGCTAGTGCTTTTTATCACGTCAAAAGGTTTAATTAGGTGTTAGGGACTGACCGCCAACTATCAACACTGAGGGACTGACCACCAACTATCAACACTGAGGGACTGACCCCCAACTACCAACACTGAGGGACTGACCCCCAACTATCAACACTGAGGGACTGACCCCCAACTATCAACACTGAGGGACTGACCCCCAACTATCAACACTGAGGGACTGACCACCAACTATCAACACTCAGGGACTGACCACCAACTATCAACACTCAGGGACTGACCACCTACTATCAACACTCAGGGACTGACCACCAACTATCAACACTCAGGGACTGACCACCAACTATCAACACTCAGGGACTGACCACCTACTATCAACACTCAGGGACTGACCACCAACTATCAACACTCAGGGACTGAACCCCAACTACCAACACTGAGGGACTGAACCCCAACTATCAACACTGAGGGACTGACCCCCAACTATCAACACTGAGGGACTGACCCCCAACTATCAACACTGAGGGACTGACCACCAACTATCAACACTGAGGGACTGACTCCCAATAATAAACACTGAGGGACTGACTCCCAATTATAAACACTGAGGGACTGACTCCCAACTATCAACACTGAGGGACTGACTCCCAATTATAAACACTGAGGGACTCACCCCCAACTATCAACACTGAGGGACTGACTCCCATTTATAAACACTGAGGGACTGACCCCCAACTATCAAAATTGAGGGACTGACCACCAACTATCAACACTGAGGGACTGACCGCCAACTATCAACACTGTGGGACTGACCGCCAACTATCAACACTGAGGGACTGACCCCCAACTATCAACACTGAGGGACTGACCGCCAACTATCAACACTGAGGGACTGACCACCAACTATCAACACTGAGGGACTGACCGCCAACTATCAACACTGTGGGACTGACCCCCAACTATCAACACTGAGGGACTGACCCCCAACTATCAACACTGAGGGACTGACCCCCAACTATCAACACTGAGGGACTGACCCCCAACTATCAACACTGAGGGACTGACCCCCAACTATCAACACTGAGGGACTGACCCCCAACTATCAACACTGAGGGATTAACTCCCAATTATCAACACTGAGGGAATGACCCCCAACTATCAACACTGAGGGATTAACTCCCAATTATCAACACTGAGGGACTGACCCCAAACTATCAACACTGTGGGACTGACATCCACCATCAACACTGAGGGACTGACCACCCACCATCAACACTGAGGGACTGACCACCCACCATCAACACTGAGGGACTGACCACCCACCATCAACACTGAGGGACTGACCACCCACCATCAACACTGAGGGACTGACCACCTACCATCAACACTGAGGGACTGACCACCCACCATCAACACTGAGGGACTGACCACCTACCATCAACACTGAGGGACTGACCACCCACCATCAACACTGAGGGACTGACCACCCACCATCAACACTGAGGGACTGACCACCCACCATCAACACTGAGGGACTGACCACCCACCATCAACACTGAGGGACTGACCACCCACCATCAACACTGAGGGACTGACCCCGCACCATCAACACTGAGGGACTGACCACCTACCATCAACACTGAGGGACTGACCCACCATACCATCAACAATGAGGGACTGACCCCCCACCATCAACACTGAGGGACTGGCCACCTACCATCAACACTGAGGGACTGACCACCCAACCTGATGACAATCAACACTGAGGGACTGGCCACCTACCATCAACACTGAGGGACTGACCACCTACCATCAACAATGAAGGACTGACCCCCCACCATCAACACTGAGGGACTGACCACCCACCATCAACACTGAGGGACTGACCACCCACCATCAACACTGAGGGACTGACCCCCCACCATCAACACTGAGGGACTGACCACCCACCATCAACACTGAGGGACTGACCACCCACCATCAACACTGAGGGACTGACCACCCACCATCAACACTGAGGGACTGACCCCCCACCATCAACACTGAGGGACTGACCACCCACCATCAACACTGAGGGACTGACCACCCACCATCAACACTGAGGGACTGACCCCCACCATCAACACTGAGGGACTGAACACCATCACACTGATGACCACCCACACTGAGGGACTGACCCCCACCATCATCAACACTGAGGGACTGACCACCCACCATCAACACTGAGGGACTGACCCCCACCAACACTGAGGGACTGACACCCACATCAACACTGAGGGACTGACCCCCCACCAACACTGAGGGACTGACCACCCACCATCAACCTGAGGGACTGACCCCCCAGCATCAACACTGAGGGACTGACCACCCACCCTCAACACCACCATCAACACTGAGGGACTGACCCCCCATCAACACTGAGGGACTGAACACCCACTATCAACACTGAAGGACTGACCACCCACCATCAACACTGAGGGACTGACCACCCACCATCAACACTGAGGGACTGACCACCCACCATGACCCACCCACCATCAACACTGAGGGACTGACCACCCACCATCAACACTGAGGGACTGACCACCCACCATCAACACTGAGGGACTGACCACCCACCATCAACACTGAGGGACTGACCACCCACCATCAACACTGAGGGACTGACCCCCCATCATCAACACTGAGGGACTGACCACCCACCATCAACACTGAGGGACTGACCCCCACAATCAACACTGAGGGCCTGACCACCCACCATCAACACTGAGGGACTGACCCCCACCATCAACACTGAGGGACTGACCACCTACCATCAACACTGAGGGACTGAACACCCACTATCAACACTGAAGGACTGACCACCCACCATCAACACTGCTGGACTGACCACCCACCATCAACACTGAGGGACTGACCACCCACCATCAACACTGAGGGCCTGACCACCCACCATCAACACTGAGGGACTGACCACCTACCATCAACACTGAGGGACTGACCACCCACCATCATCACTGAGGGACTGACCACCCACCATCAATACTGAAGGACTGACCATCCACCATTAACACTGAGGGACTGACCCCCTACCATCAACACTGAGGGACTGACCATCCACCATCAACACTGAAGGACTGACCACCTACCATCAACACTGAGGGACTGACCACCTACCATCAACACTGAGGGACTAACCATTCACCATTAACACTGAGGGACTGACCCCCTACCATCAACACTGAGGGACTGACCATCCACCATCAACACTGAGGGACTGACCCCCACAATCAACACTGAGGGACTGACCACCTACCATCAACACTGCTGGACTGACCACCCACCATCAACACTGAGGGACTGACCACCCACCATCAACACTGAGGGACTGACCACCCACCATCAACACTGAGGGACTGACCACCCACCATCAACACTGAGGGACTGACCCCCTACCATCAACATTGAGGGACTAACCACCCACAATCAACACTGAGGGACTGACCCCCTACCATCAACACTGAGGGACTGACCACCCACCATCAACATTGAGGGACTGACCACCCACCATCAACACTGAGGGACTGACCACCCACCATCAACACTGAGGGACTGACCACCCACCATCAACATTGAGGGACTGACCACCCACAATCAACACTGAGGGACTGACCACCTACCATCAACACTGAGGGACTGACCACCCACCATCAACACTGAGGGACTGACCACCTACCATCAACACTGAGGGACTGACCACCTACCATCAACACTGAGGGACTGACCACCTACCATCAACACTGAGGGACTGACCACCCACCATCAACACTGAGGGACTGACCACCCACCATCAACACTGAGGGACTGACAACCTACCATCAACACTGAGGGACTGACCACCTACCATCAACACTGAGGGACTGACCACCCACCATCAACACTGAGGGACTGACCACCCACCATCAACAGTGGGCAGAGAACAGGTAACAAAGGCGTAGACACCCTTTTAGACACGTTTTGCCCCTTGTAGACTGCTACATCTTTCTAATGCTACCTGCGGGTCGCTAGAGTTGTAGGCTGGTGTTTTGTTCTCAAATCTGATAATTGTGTTAGGCCTACTGGCCCATCTTAGGCAGTAGTAACAGTTGTCGTGGTAGCTGTAGTGGTAATTATGGTAGTTGTAGTGGCAATTGTGGTAGTTGTAGTGGTAATTGTGGTAGTTGTAGTGGTAATTGTGGTAGTTGTAGTGGTAATTGTGGTAGTTGTAGTAGTAGTTGTGGTAGTTGTAGTGGTAGTAGTAGTTGTGGTGGTTGTAGTAGTAGTTGTGGTAGTTGCAGAGGTAGTTATGGTAGTTGTAATGGTAGTAGTAGATGTGGTAGTTGTAGTAGTATTTGTGTTAGTTGTAGTGGTAGTTATGGTAGTTGTAGTGGTAGTAGTAGTTGTGGTAGTTGTAGTTGTAGTTGTGTTAGTTGCAGTAGTAATTGTGGTAGTTGTAGTGGTAATTGTGGTAGTTGTAGTGGTAATTGTGGTAGTTGTAGTGGTAATTGTGGTAGTTGTAGTGGTAATTGTGGTAGTTGTAGTGGTAATTGTGGTAGTTGTAGTGGTAATTGTGGTAGTTGTAGTGGCAATTGTGGTAGTTGTAGTGGTAGTTGTGGTAGTTGTAGTGGTAGTTGTGGTAGTTGTAGTGGTAGTTGTGGTAGTTGTAGTGGTAGTTGTGGTAGTTGTAGTGGTAGTTGTGGTAGTTGTAGTGGTAGTTGTGGTAGTTGTAGTGGTAGTTGTGGTAGTTGTAGTGGTAGTTGTGGTAGTTGTAGTGGTAGTTGTGGTAGTTGTAGTGGTAGTTGTGGTAGTTGTAGTGGTAGTTGTGGTAGTTGTAGTGGTAGTTGTGGTAGTTGTAGTGGTAGTTGTGGTAGTTGTAGTGGTAGTTGTGGTAGTTGTAGTGGTAGTTGTGGTAGTTGTAGTGGTAGTTGTGGTAGTTGTAGTGGTAGTCGTAGTAATCGATATATTTACTTAGATTTTAATAAGGCTTTTGTAATAAAGTTGGTAGAATTACCGACAATATGTAAAGTAAAAGGACACAAGTGCAACTAATGTGACATTTATTGTGGCAACGTTTCGCTCTCCAGGAGAGCGAAACGTTGCCACAATAAATGTCACATTAGTTGCACTTGTGTCCTTTTACTTTACAATAAGACTTTTGACAGAGTGCCGCACCAAGGACTGTTAAAGAACGTGGCAGCTCATGGCAGTGAGGAAAAAGTGCTGTCATGGATCGAGACATGACTCACTGGCAGGAAGCACAGTGTCCATAAATAGGGTTAACATAAGAACATATGCTGCATAAGTGTCTCAATCTTCAACTTGTCGGTTTTTCAAACCATTCATCACATAAGAACATAAGATTGGAGGAACACTGCAGAAGGCCTACTGGCCCATGCGAGGCAGGTCCTTATCAAAACGACTACTACCTGAACATTAAAATGGTATAAAATACCGACAGGTTGTTAGGTAAGACACATATGCAACAGTTAGGTATCTTTATTATGAAACGTTTCGCCTACACAGTAGGCTTCTTCAGTCAAGTACAGAAAAGTTGATAGTATCTTCTGCTTCTATCAACTTTTCTGTACTTGACTGAAGAAGCCTACTGTGTAGGCGAAACGTTTCATAATAAAGATACCTAACTGTTGCATATGTGTCTTACCTAACGACTACTACCTAAAGCTTCCCTAGAAATAACTCCCGTGCCCCATGACACCAATCAAACCCAGCCCCTCCCACTCATATATTTGTCCAGTCTCTTCTTAAAGCTACCCAAGGTCCTAGCCTCTATCACCCCACTGGGAAGACTGTTCCACGCATCTACAACTCTGTTAGAAAACCAGTACTTACCTATGTCCTTTCTAAATCTAAATTTATCCAACTTAAATCCATTATTCCTGGTTCTTACCTGGTTCGATATGCCCGTCATCCACTTATACACTTCAATGATATCTCCCCTCATTCTACGCCTCTCCAGAGAGTGGAGATTTAAGGCTTTGAGTCTATCTTCATACGGGAGGTTCCTTACACAGTAAATCATTTTAGTCATTCTTCTCTGTATGTTCTCTAATGAGTCTATGTCCATCCTGTAGTAAGGGGACCAAAACTGAGCAGCATAATCTAAATGAGGCCTCACTAGTGATGTATAGAGCTGTAAAATAACTTTTGGACTTCTGTTACTTATACTTCTTGAGATAAATCCAAGTAATCTGTTGGCCTTGTTGCGCACACTAAGGCACTGCTGTCTTGGCTTTAGATTTCTGCTTACCATGACTCCCAAGTCTTTTTCACATTCTGTATGACCAAGCTCTACTTCACCTAGATTATAGCTTCGAGGGTTATTTTCATTACCAAGGGCAAGTACCTTACACTTATCCACATTGAACTTCGTCTGCCATTTTTCAGACCAAGACATTAATTTGTCCAAATCGTCCTGGAGTTCATTGATATCCTCCTCAGAGTGAATTATACGGCCTATCTTTGTATCATCAGCAAACTTACTCATGTCACTAGTAATCCCTTCATCAAGGTCATTAATGTAAATTATGAACAAGAGAGGGCCTAAAACTGATCCTTGTGGAACGCCACTAGTGACTAATCCCCATTCAGATTTCACTCCATTAATGGTAACTCTCTGCTTTCTATTGGTAAGCCATGCCTCAATCCATGCTAGAACTTTACCTCCTATACCATGAGCTGCCACTTTACTTAAGAGTCTCTTGTGAGGTACTCTGTCGAAGGCTTTACTAAAATCCAAATAAACAATGTCATATTCCTTATCACTGTCAACTGCCTCAAATGTTCTATTGAAGAACGTCAGTAAGTTTGTCAGGCAGGAACGACCTCTCGTGAATCCATGCTGAGATTCATTTATCAAGTTATGCTCTTCAAGGTGACTTCTGATAATGTCAGCTATAATTGATTCTAATAACTTCCCCACTATAGATGTCAGGCTTATTGGACGGTAATTTGAAGGAGTGGACTTATCTCCTGATTTGAATATAGGAACCACATTAGCCATCTTCCACATCTCTGGCACAACACTGGTAAGGATGGACGCATTGAATACACTTGTTAATGGCTGACTAAGCTCCATCTTGCATTCCTTAAGTACCCTTGAAAACAACTCATCGGGTCCCGGGGACTTATTTTGTTTCAGTTTGTCTATCTGTTTAATAACCATGTCCCTCGTGACAGTAATATTAGTTAACTTAAATTCATCAGGAACTAAATAATTGTTAATTACTGGAATCTCATTTACATCTTCCTGTGTAAAAACTGACAAAAAATAGTCATTAAATAAGGAACACATTTCCAGTTCATTATCCGTCAGCTGTCCATTCCCAGTTTTCAGAGGTCCTACTTTTTCCTTCACCTTCGTCCTATACACTTGAAAGAACCCCTTTGGATTAGTCTTTGATTCATTAGCAACTCTAATTTCATAGTCACGTTTAGCCTTTCTAATCGCCTTTTTTACTTCTCTTTTAAGCTGAACATATTGGTCAGTAAGGTTAACCTCTCCTCTTCTGATGCGCCTATAAATTCCCCTTTTCTCCCCTAATAGATGCTTTAGCCTCCTGTTAACCCATTTGGGATCGTTATTATTAGACCTAATTTCTCTCTGGGGAATGTATATACTCTGGGCACTGTGTACATTATTAAGAAAACAATCATAAAAGCAGATCCCTTCATAATCATAAGTATGATTATCGTCAATAAAATCATTAGCTAAATAACCCCAATCAAGATTAGACAGATGTTCCCTAAGTCCATTATAATCGGCAGAACGAAAATCGGGGATTTTTACTGTATTATCATTATTCTTGCATTCCCAATTAATGCTAAAAGTGATGGATTTGTGATCACTTGCGCCAAGCTCTTCAGTGATCTCCAGATTATTCACGAGTGTTTCCTTATTTGACAAGACTAGGTCTAGCAAATTATTACCCCTGGTAGGCTCAGTTACGCTCTCTTTCAGAAAACAGTCCTGAACTGTTTCCATAAAGTCACTGGACTCTGGATTACCTGTCAAAGAATTCCAGTCAATTTGACTAAAGTTAAAGTCCCCTACTATGACTATGTTACTGTGTCCAGAAGCCCTAACAATTTCGTCCCAAAGAAGTCTCCCTCTATCGTGATCCAAGCCTGGAGGTCGGTATATTACACCTAGAATTAGCTTTTCTTGACCCTCCACGAACTCTACCCAAACAGACTCTGTTACTGCTCCATCTATTTTTATACCTGTTTTTATGCAACAATTAATATTTTCTCGAACATACAATGCAACTCCTCCCCCCTTCCCATTAGATCTATCCACATTGAACAACTTAAATCCCTGAATATTACACTCAGCAGTCATATCCCGACTCTTTAAATCATACCACGTTTCAGTTAATGCAATGATATCAAAGTTCCCAGCACATGCTACCAAACGTAGTTCATTAATTTTATTTCTTGCACTTCGACTGTTAGCATAAAATACCATCATATGTTTTTTCTTCTGCACATTTTTCCTATTCATCTTTGTTTTTACACAATTTCTGAAATTATCATTACCCAGAGTTACTCCATGACAGTTACTATTAAGATTCTTAATATCAGAGCATAAGTCAATATATCCATACTCATTATTAATCATTTCTAAACCCATACCTCTAACTAATCCTAGTTTAAAGTCCTAACAACCCCCTCAACTGAGTTAGCAAGAAAACCCACACCTGCCCTGGATAAGTGAACCCCATCCCTGGCATACATGTCATTTCGGCCATAGAAGTTGTCCCAGTTGTCAATGAATGGTACTGTATTATCCTTACAGTGTTTATCCAGCCAACAATTAATACCAATTGCTCTGGACAACCATTCATTACCAACACCTCTTCTTGGCAAAATGCCACATATAACAGGGCGCCCCCCCTTCTTCCTAATTATGTCTATAGCTGTCCTGAACTTTCTAACTAAATCCTCACTTCTACGCTTGCCTACATCATTGCCTCCAGCACTGAGGCAAATAATAGGATTGATCCCATTACCGTTCATGATGTTGTCAAGCCGGCTAACAATGTCCTCCATCCCAGCCCCAGGAAAGCATACCCTTTGTCTCCTACTCCTGTCCTTCAAGCAGAATGCCCTATCCATGTATCTAACCTGGCTATCCCTGTATCTAACCTGGTGTGTAAGTATGAGTAACAATTATAGCACTGTGAGATATGTTGGAATTTCTCTGCTTCGATGAAGGCTGGGTTGATGTGGAAGTAGTGAATAGCCAGGCCCTCAGCGAGAGCTCTGGCTGCCATGTTGACGTCACTGAAGGTGACCTTCAGCATGGATGAAGCATTGGGTATTTTAGTAATGAAGTCCACCTTGGCCCAAGGGTTCTTTGCTTCGATAGATGACTTGATTTCTTCAGTGGCCTGTACAGTGATAAGGTTGTCGAGTCGCTTGAGGAACACAGTTCTCCTGGCCCTCAGTGCTCGGAAAGTCAAGACAAGAAATCCCTGGTCTCGTAGAGTGGTAGTAGCAGTAGTGGTAAGTAGTTTCTCAGCCTGTCGTCTGTACAGACGACAACAAAGGCCTCCTTGAGCGATAAAATCGCATTACATTTGACTTGCAGCCTGCCACTAACGACAGCTGCAAGTGCTAGTTTGGACGACTCATTGATTGTGCCACTCGCTGGTTTGATCTTTACTCTGTTAGAGTAATGCATCGTGAGTAAACAGTGCTCTGGTGTGTCTGTGAAAGATCTGTTCTGAAGCAGAAGCGAACGAACGAAAGTTCAGGTAAGATCCCAAATGGGATGAGCGGGGAAGACGGGACAGACGAAGAATAGTGCTGGAGAGGAGTGTCCTTAGTCGTAGAAATAGAGCCAGGGCTTAACCCAGCAGCGAAGGCGATCGTGGGACAGATATTGAGAAGAGAAATTCAGGCTCTTCTGTTGGGACTCCGGTGGGGTGAGCGGGGAGGAAGGGACATGCGACGTTTAGCGCTAGAGAGGAGTGTAGAACTGGGCCATGTCTTAACCCAAAAGCTAAGGTGAACGTGGGTCAGAGAATGGTACCTGTCATAGAAGGTACCTCTCTGGGAATCCAAGGTTATTTGTAAATAGGGTTAGGAGCAGGATCATGCAAGGAGTAGAAAACGTTGTGTTGGTTTGTGGGTCTGCGAATGTCTTCGTCAAGGAGAGAGGTCCAGTAGTCATGTCTTGTCTCAAGTTTGTCTGTCTGTCTGTCTGTCACTGAGCGTCTTCCAGTACAGATTCAGCGCAGGGATGTCTAACTGGGTATGGAGAGACTCGCTCGTGGCGAACTCCTCCCATCTAACATCAAGCACCCAGCGCAGCGCCTTGTTATGGACACGCTGCAGTTTAAGTAAGTTTGTTTTTGCTGCAAAAGAGAGGGCTAGAGGAGAGTAAGTTATCAGAGGACGTATTAGGGATTTGTAGATGTGTAGTTTGGTGCGCTGAGAGGCATGTTTTAGCTTGTTGAGGCCCGCTATTGCATGCCTTGAGTGAATGTGTCCGTGTAAACGAAGAAGGTAGTCAAGATTAACGTCAAGGACAGTGACAGATTGTGTGATGGGGATGTAAGTGCGGGTGTCAGCTGTTCTGAGCTCGACGGGTAATGGAGGATCACGTTTCCTGTAGTTAAAATACGTAATGCTGGATTTAGCTGCATTGGTTTTGATCCTCCATTTTTGTTCCCAGATGGCTATCCAGGAGCTTTATCAAGCCATTACAAACAATACATGGACACAGAGGGTATATAAAGGCTCAGAGTGAGGTGCAATACTAGTGATAGTGGTAGTAGTAGTAGTAGTAGCATCAGTAGTAGTAGTAGTAGTAGTAGTAGTAGTAGTAGCAGCAGCAGCAGCAGCAGTAGTAGTAGTAGCAGTAGCAGTAGTAGTAGTAGTAGTAGTAGCAGTAGTAGTAGTAGTAGTGACAAAAGTGGTGACGTGTACTTAGCTCAGTGGTGACGTGTACTTAGCTCTGTGAAGACCTGTTTGTGTGCTCTCTGTGAATCTGTACCAGGATGCCCTCTCTTGAGCAACTTTACCAGCAGCTGAGAGAAGAGCTCAGAGTTGCTAAGATGGAGATACGGCGATTAACGGAGGAGAACAAGAGGATTCGTAGTAATCCTTCTGTTGTGAGTCCCAAGGTTAAGAGGGGAGCTTGGTCAGTGGCCGGGCAACATGGAACCAAGCTGAAGATCAAGAAAACGGTTGGAGAGGCAGAAACAACGAGAAACCAGAAGACTACCGTGGAAACTTCCAACTCATTCTCGGTGCTACCTGACGAATGTGAGTGTTCTACTGGGAATGCCACAACGAGCACCAAATAAGCATTGGCAGACGTGAGTAAGACATCCCTAGAAACCCCAACGAAGACCATCGAGAACGTCTTGACGAATTCTACAAGTGGTGTAATGCTACCTGGCGAATGTGAGTCGACTACTCGGAGCATCACGACAGACGACGCCAAGGAAGGTAAAAACATTGTTGTTGTTGGGGATAGCCAGATTAGGTACATGGATAGGGCATTCTGCTTGAAGGATAGGAGTAGGAGGCAGAGAGTGTGTTTTCCTGGGGCAGGGATGAAGGATATTGTTAGCCGTCTGGATGATATAATGAGAGCTAATGGGAGCAATCCTATTATCTGTCTCAGTGCTGGAGGCAACGATGTTGGCAGACGTAGGAGTGAGGACCTGATTAGCAGGTATAGGCCAGCAATAGAGATAATTAGGAGGAAGGGTGGGAAACCTGTCATATGTGGCATTTTGCCAAGGAGAGGAGTTGGAAATGAATGGTTGTCCAGAGCAATTGGTGTCAATTGCTGGCTGGACAAATACTGTAAGGAAAATGCGGTAACATTCATTGACAACTGGGACCTCTTCTATTGCAGAAATGACATGTATGCCAGGGAAGGGGTTCACTTATCTAGGTGTGGGGTGGGAGCACTGGCCAACGCAGTGGAGGGAGCTGTTAGGTCTTTTAACTAGGAATAGTTAGTGGTATGGGTTTTGGCGGGAAAACTGTGAAGTCGCAGGGTAGTAACATGAGTACTAGGAGAACTAGTAATAGGCAAAATGAGGTGGATATTGGAAAGCCAGTGGCACTAATTGACAAGGACAGTAATAGGTTTAGTGGAATAACAGAAAGGAGCAGGAAGGGTAAAGAGAGAGGAGAGTCATTAAATATTTATTACACAAATAGTCGCAGTGCTAGGAATAAGATCGATGAGTTGAGACTAGTTGCTAGTGCAGGTAACATTGATGTATTTGCCATTACTGAGACGTGGTTTAATTCAAAAAGTCGGGACATGCCTGTAGAATGTCACATTCAGAGTTTTAAATTGTTCCAAGTAGATAGAAGTATCGGGAAGGGGGGTGGGGTGGCATTGTATGTACGAGATCGCTTGAACTGTTGCATAAAAACGGGCATTAAGTCTGAAGTAACACATACAGAGTCTGTTTGGATAGAATTTTCAGAGGGGCATGAAAAATTAATTTTAGGTGTGATATACAGTTCCCCAAATTTAGATAGGGACCAGGGGAGACTACTATGGGAGGAAATTGTTAGGGCCACAAGGCACGATAATGTAGTAATTCTAGGAGACTTTAACTTTAGTCATATTGATTGGAATTTCTTAACTGGGAATTTAGAATCATACGATTTCTTAGAAGTAGTTCAGGATTCTTTTTTGAAGCAGTTTGTGACAGAACCTACAAGGGGTAATAACCTGCTTGACTTAGTTCTGGCAAACAATGAATCCCTTGTTAATAATTTAGAAGTTTCAGAGGAACTGGGTGCTAGCGACCACAAATCAATTACATTTAGAATTGAATGGAAGTATGATAGTAGGGATAACTCAGTAACAGTCCCAGATTTTCGCTTAGCAGATTACGATGGGCTTAGAGAACACATATCATCTGTTGACTGGGGTAACGAAGAGAGCTATCAATATGACAGTTTTCTGAACACAATACATGCTGCTCAAAGAACGTTTATCCCTTATAAGGAAATTAGATCAAATAGAAATGACCCAAAATGGATGAATAATAGGCTGAAATATCTACTAGGGCATAAGAAAGGAATTTATAGGCGTATCAAAAGAGGCGAGGGTCATCTTATGAATCAGTATATTGACATTAAGAGGGACATTAAAAAGGGGATAAGAAAAGCTAAAAGGGACTATGAAATTAAAGTTGCTAGGGATTTTAAAACTAACCCAAAAAGTTTTTTCCAAGTCTATAGAACAAAAGTCAGAGATAAGATAGGTCCCCTTAAAAATAACTATGGGCATCTTACTGACAAAGAGAATGAAATGTGCTCGATTTTAAATAATTATTTTCTCTCGGTTTTTACACAGGAAGACAGTAATAATATTCTGGTAATTAATTTTTATAGTGGATCTGAAGAAGATAAATTATGTAACATCACAGTCACTAGTGAAATGGTTGTGAAGCAGATAGACCGAATGAAGCAAAATAAGTCACCGGGTCCTGATGAGGTTTTTTCAAGGGTTCTTTAGGAATGCAAAATGGAAGTCTGTGGACCACTAACTAACACCATTAACAGGTGTAGTGTCTGATATGTGGAAGAAGGCTAGTGTGATTCCTATTTTTAAAACAGGGGACAAGTTGTTACCGTCAAACTACCGCCCAATAAGCCTGACCTCAATTGTAGGCAAATTACTAGAGTCAATTATAGCTGAGATTATAAGAAGCCATCTCGATAAGCATAGCTTGATTAAGGATACTCAGCATGGATTCACAAGAGGCCGGTCTTGTCTAAATAATTTATTAACTTTCTTCAGTAAAGCTTTTGAGGCTGTTGACCACTGTAAAGAATTTGATATTGTTTACTTAGATTTTAGTAAGGCATTTGAGAGAGTTCCGCACCAAAGACTGTTGAAGAAAGTAGCAGCTCATGGCATTGTGGGTAGGGTGCTCTCGTGGATCGAATCATGGCTCACAGACAGGAAGCAGAGAATGTCCATAAATGGGGTTAAATCCGAGTGGGGATCAGTAACAAGTGGCGTTCCACAGGGATCAGTCTTGGGCCCGTTGTTGTTTATAATATATATCAATGATCTTGATGAAGGAATTACTAGTGATATGAGCAAATTCGCCGATGACACGAAGATAGGTAGGATAATTGATTCAAACGTAGATGTTAGGGAACTTGAGGAAGATTTAGACAAACTCTACTCTTGGTCAGAAAAGTGGCAGATGCAGTTCAATGTAGATAAATGCAAGGTTCTGAAGCTCGGGAGTGCCCATAACCCTAGCACTTATAAGTTAAATAATGTAGAACTTAGCCATACAGATTGCGAAAAGGACTTGGGGGTTATGGTAAGCAGCAACCTTAAACCAAGACAGCAATGCCTAAGCGTACGTAATAAGGCAAATAGATTACTGGGATTTATATCAAGAAGTGTAAGCAACAGAAGTCCAGAGGTCATACTGCAGCTTTATACATCATTAGTAAGGCCTCACCTAGATTATGCAGCTCAATTCTGGTCTCCATATTACAGAATGGACATAAATTCGTTAGAAAACATTCAGCGTAGAATGACTAAATTAATACATAGCATTAGAAATCTTCCTTATGAAGAAAGATTGAAGACTCTTAAGTTACATTCACTTGTTAGACGAAGAATGAGGGGAGACCTGATCGAAGTGTATAAGTGGAAGATAGGTATTAATAAAGGGGATATTAACAAGGTCTTGAGGATATCTCTCCAAGAGAGAACCCGCAGTAATGGATTTAAAATAGATAAGTTTAGATTTAGAAAGGACATAGGAAAGTATTGGTTTGGAAATAGGGTAGTTGATGAGTGGAACAGTCTACCTAGTTGGGTTATTGAGGCTAGGACTTTGGGTAGTTTCAAATTTAGGTTGGATAAGTACATGAGTGGGAGGGGTTGGATTTGAGTGGGACTTGCACATCGGAGCTTGTTTCTTGGGTGGCATTGAAAATTGGGTTGGGCAAATGTTTTGTTAGTGGGATGAATTGTAAAGGACCTGCCTAGTATGGGCCAACAGGCCTTCTGCAGTGTTCCTCCTTTCTTATGTTCTTATGTTCTTAAGAATGTAGGAACACTGCAGAAGGCCTACTGGCCCATACGAGGCAGGTCCTTATCAAAACGACATCTACCTAAAGCTACTCAAGAAACAACTCCCGTACCCCCCAACACCAATCAAACCCAGCCCCTCCCACTCATATATTTGTCCAGTCTCTTCTTAAAGCTACCCAAGGTCCTAGCCTCTATCACATAAGAACATAAGAATGTAGGAACACTGCAGAAGGCCTACTGGCCCATACGAGGCAGGTCCTTATCAAAACGATCTCTACCTAAAGCTACTCAGGAAACAACTCCCGCACCCCCCAACACCAATCAAACCCAGCCCCTCCCACTCATATATTTGTCCAGTCTCTTCTTAAAGCTACCCAAGGTCCTAGCCTCTATCACCCCACTGGGAAGACTGTTCCACGCATCTACAACTCTGTTAGAAAACCAGTACTTACCTATGTCCTTTCTAAATCTAAATTTATCCAACTTAAATCCATTATTCCTGGTTCTTACCTGGTTCGACACCCTCAGTACTTTATTAATGTCTCCCTTGTTTATGCCCGTCATCCACTTATACACTTCAATAATATCTCCCCTCATTCTACGCCTCTCCAGAGAGTGGAGATTTAAGGCTTTAAGTCTATCTTCATACGGGAGGTTCCTTACACAGTAAATCATTTTAGTCATTCTTCTCTGTATGTTCTCTAATGAGTCTATGTCCATCCTGTAGTAAGGGGACCAAAACTGAGCAGCATAATCTAAATGAGGCCTCACTAGTGATGTATAGAGCTGTAAAATAACTTTTGGACTTCTGCTACTTATACTTCTTGAGATAAATCCAAGTAATCTGTTGGCCTTGTTGCGCACACTGAGGCACTGCTGTCTTGGCTTCAGATTTCTGCTTACCATGACTCCCAAGTCTTTTTCACATTCTGTATGACCAAGCTCTACTTCACCTAGATTATAGCTTCGAGGGTTATTTTCATTACCAAGGGCAAGTATCTTACACTTATCCACATTAAACTTCATCTGCCATTTCTCAGACCAAGACATTAATTTGTTCAAATCGTCCTGGAGTTCATTGATATCCTCCTCAGAGTGAATTATACGGCCTATGGAACCAAGCTGAAGATCGCATGGAACCAAGCTGAAGATCAAGAAAACGGTTGGAGAGGCGGAAACAACGAGAAACCAGAAGACTACAGTGGAAACTTCCAACTCATTCTCGGTGCTACCTGACGAATGTGAGTGTTCTGCTGGGAATGCCACAACGAGCACCAAAGAAGCATTGGCAGACGTGAGTAAGACATCCCTAGAAACCCCAACGAAGACCATAGAGAACGTCTTGACGAATTCTACAAGTGGTGTAATGCTACCTGGCGAATGTGAGTCGACTACTCGGAGCATCACGACGGACGACGCCAAGGAAGGTAAAAACATTGTTGTTGTTGGGGATAGCCAGATTAGGTACATGGATAGGGCATTCTGTTTGAAGGATAGGAGTAGGAGGCAGAGAGTGTGTTTTCCTGGGGCTGGGATGAAGGATATTGTTAGCCGTCTGGATGACATCATGAGAGGTAATGGGAGCAATCCTATTATCTGTCTCAGTGCTGGAGGCAACGATGTTGGCAGACGTAGGAGTGAGGACCTGATTAGCAGGTATAGGTCAGCAATAGAGATAATTAGGAGGAAGGGTGGGAAACCTGTCATATGTGGCATTTTGCCAAGGAGAGGAGTTGGAAATGAATGGTTGTCCAGAGCAATTGGTGTCAATTGCTGGCTGGACAAGTACTGTAAGGAAAATGCAGTAACATTCATTGACAACTGGGACCTCTTCTATGGCAGAAATGACATGTATGCCAGGGATGGGGTTCACTTATCTAGGTGTGGGGTGGGAGCACTGGCCAACGCAGTGGAGGGAGCTATTAGGTCTTTAAACTAGGAATAGTTAGTGGTATGGGTTTTGGCGGGAAAACTGTGAAGTCGCAGGGTAGTAACATGAGTACTAGGAGAACTAGTAATAGGCAAAATGAGGTGGATATTGGAAAGCCAGTGGCACAAATTGACAAGGACAGTAATAAGTTTAGTGGAATAACAGAAAGGAGCAGGAATGATAAAGAGAAAGGAGGGTCCTTAAGTATATATTACACAAATAGTCGCAGTGCTAGGAATAAGATGGACGAGTTGAGACTAGTTGCTAGTGCAGGTAACATAGATGTATTTGCCATTACTGAGACGTGGTTTAATTCAAAAAGTCGGGACATGCCTGCAGAATGTCACATTCAGGGTTTTAAATTGTTCCAAGTAGATAGAAGTATCGGGAAGGGGGGTGGGGTGGCATTGTATGTCCGAGATCGCTTGAACTGTTGCATAAAAACGGGTATTAAGTCTGAAGTAACACATACAGAGTCTGTTTGGATAGAATTTTCAGAGGGGCATGAAAAATTAATTTTAGGTGTGATATATCGTCCCCCAAATTTAGATAGGGACCAAGGGAGACTACTATGGGAGGAAATTGTTAGGGCCACAAGGCACGATAATGTAGTAATTCTAGGAGACTTTAACTTTAGTCATATTGATTGGAATTTCTTGACTGGGAATTTAGAATCATACGATTTCTTAGAAGTAGTTCAGGATTGTTTTTTGAAGCAGTTTGTGACAGAACCTACAAGGGGAAATAACCTGCTTGACTTAGTTCTGGCAAACAATGAATCCCTTGTTAATAATTTAGAAGTTTCAGAGGAACTGGGTGCTAGCGACCACAAATCAATTACATTTAGAATTGAATGGAAGTATGATAGTAGGGATAACTCAGTAACAGTCCCAGATTTTCGCTTAGCAGATTACGATGGGCTTAGAGAACACTTATCAACAATACATGCTGCTCAAAGAACGTTTATCCCTTATAAAGAAATTAGATCAAATAGAAATGACCCAAAATGGATGAATAATAGGCTGAAATATCTACTAGGGCATAAGAAAGGAATTTATAGGCGTATCAAAAGAGGTGAGGGTCATCTTATGAATCAGTATATAGACATTAAGAGGGACATTAAAAAGGGGATAAGAAAAGCTAAAAGGGACTATGAAATTAAAGTTGCTAGGGATTCTATAACTAACCCAAAAAGTTTTTTCCAGGTATATAGAACAAAAGTCAGAGATAAGATAGGTCCCCTTAAAAATAACTATGGGCATCTTACTGACAAAGAGAATGAAATGTGCTCGATTTTAAATAATTATTTTCTTTCGGTTTTTACACAGGAAGACACTAATGATATTCCGGTAATAAATTTTTATAGTGGGCCAGAAGAAGATAAATTATGTAACATCACAGTCACTAGTGAAATGGTTGTGAAGCAGATAGACCGACTGAAGCAAAATAAGTCACCGGGTCCTGATGAGGTTTTTTCAAGGGTTCTAAAGGAATGCAAAATGGAAGTCTGTGAACCATTAACTAATATTTTTAATTTATCTCTTCAAACAGGTGTAGTGTCTGATATGTGGAAGATGGCTAATGTAATTCCTATTTTTAAAACAGGGGACAAGTCGTTACCGTCAAATTACCGCCCAATAAGCCTGACCTCAATTGTAGGCAAATTACTAGAGTCAATTATAGCTCAAATTATAAGAAGCCATCTCGATAAGCATAGCTTGATTAATGATACTCAGCATGGATTCACAAGAGGCCGGTCTTGTTTAACTAATTTATTAACTTTCTTCAGTAAAGCTTTTGAGGCTGTTGACCACGATAAAGAATTTGATATTATTTACTTAGATTTTAGTAAGACATTTGAGTTCCGCACCAAAGACTGTTGGCATTGGGGGAAGGGTGCTCTCGTGGATCGAATCATGGCTCACAGACAGGAAGCAGAGAGTGTCCATAAATGGGGTTAAATCCGAGTGGGGATCAGTAACAAGTGGCGTTCCACAGGGATCAGTCTTGGGCCCGTTGTTGTTTATAATATATATCAATGATCTTGATGAAGGAATTACTAGTGATATGAGCAAATTCGCCGATGACACGAAGATAGGTAGGATAATTGATTCAAACGTAGATGTTAGGGAACTTCAGGAGGATTTAGACAAACTCTACTCTTGGTCAGAAAAGTGGCAGATGCAGTTCAATGTAGATAAATGCAAGGTTCTGAAGCTCGGGAGTGTCCATAACCCTAGCACTTATAAGTTAAATAATGTAGAACTTAGCCATACAGATTGCGAAAAGGACTTGGGGGTTATGGTAAGCAGCAACCTTAAACCAAGACAGCAATGCCTAAGCGTACGTAATAAGGCAAATAGATTACTGGGATTTATATCAAGAAGTGTAAGCAACAGAAGTCCAGAGGTCATACTGCAGCTTTATACATCATTAGTAAGGCCTCACCTAGATTATGCAGCTCAATTCTGGTCTCCATATTACAGAATGGACATAAATTCGTTAGAAAACATTCAGCGTAGGATGACTAAATTAATACATAGCATTAGAAATCTTCCTTATGAAGAAAGATTGAAGACTCTTAAGTTACATTCACTTGTTAGACGAAGAATGAGGGGAGACCTGATCCAAGTGTATAAGTGGAAGATAGGTATTAATAGGGGGGATATTAACAAGGTCTTGAGGATATCTCTCCAAGAGAGAACACGCAGTAATGGATTTAAATTAGATAAGTTTAGATTTAGAAAGGACTTAGGAAAGTATTGGTTTGGAAATAGGGTAGTTGATGAGTGGAACAGTCTACCTAGTTGGGTTATTGAGGCTAGGACTTTGGGTAGTTTCAAATTTAGGTTGGATAAGTACATGAGTGGGAGGGATTGGATTTGAGTGGGACTTGCACATCGGAGCTTGTTTCTTGGGTGGCATTGAAAATAGGGCTGGTCAAATGTTTGTTAGTGGGATGAATTGTAAAGGACCTGCCTAGTATGGGCCAACAGGCCTTCTGCAGTGTTCCTCCTTTCTTATGTTCTTATGTTCTTATGTTCTATCTTTGTATCATCAGCAAACTTACTCATGTCACTAGTAATCCCTTCATCAAGGTCATTAATGTAAATTATGAACAAGAGAGGGCCTAAAACTGATCCTTGTGGAACGCCACTAGTGACTAATCCCCAATCAGATTTCACTCCATTAATGGTAACTCTCTGCTTTCTATTGGTAAGCCATGCCTCAATCCATGCTAGAACTTTACCTCCTATACCATGAGCTGCCACTTTTCTTAAGAGTCTCTTGTGAGGTACTCTGTCGAAGGCTTTACTAAAATCCAAATAAACAATATCATATTCCTTATCACTGTCAACTGCCTCAAATGTTCTATTGAAGAACGTCAGTAAGTTTGTCAGGCAGGAACGACCTCTCGTGAATCCATGCTGAGATTCATTTATCAAGTTATGCTCTTCAAGGTGACTTCTGATAATGTCAGCTATAATTGATTCTAATAACTTGCCCACTATAGATGTCAGGCTTATTGGACGGTAATTTGAAGGAGTGGACTTATCCCCTGATTTGAATATAGGAACCACATTAGCCATCTTCCACATATCTGGCACAACACTGGTAAGGATGGACGTACTGAATACACTCGTTAATGGCTGACTAAGCTCCATCTTGCATTCCTTAAGTACCCTTGAAAACAACTCATCGGGTCCCGGGGGCTTATTTTGTTTCAGTTTGTCTATCTGTTTAATAACCATGTCCCTCGTGACAGTAATATTAGTTAACTTGAATTCATCAGGAACTAAATAATTGTTAATTACTGGAATCTCATTTACATCTTCCTGTGTAAAAACTGACAAAAAATAGTCATTAAATAAGGAACACATTTCCCCTTTCTAATCGCCTTTTTCACTTCTCTTTTAAGCTGAACATATTGGTCAGTAAGGTTAACCTCTCCATCCTGTCACTTCTTCTCCATATTGTTTCATACTATGGAACAATGCTCTTCTCCAGACTGAGGGACTGACCACCTCAAAACTTTAAGGGTGATGGACTGATTACATCGTCTTCAAGTATCTTCTGCTTTTATCAACTTTTCTGTACTTGACTGAAGAAGCCAACTGTGTAGGCGAAACGTTTCATAATAAAGATACCTAACTGTTGCATATGTGTCTTACCTAACAACCTGTCGGTATTTTATACCATTTTAATGTTCAACGGGCCCAAGACTGATCCCTGTGGAACGCCACTTGTTACTGATCCCCACTCGGATTTAACCCCATTTATGGACACTCTGCTTCCTGTCTGTGAGCCATGACTCGATCCACGAGAGCACCCTTCCCCCAATGCCATGAGCTGCTACTTTCTTCAACAGTCTTTGGTGCGGAACT